>NW_019397462.1:0-12212 GCF_000591075.1 Eurytemora carolleeae | reverse complement strand
TGGGGGGGTTATAAACATAATCTCAAGTAGAATTTACACAACACAGAAATATATAGTACAGGGGGATTCAATAAACTTGATCTTAGCTGGAGGGGGGGGGGGTTATAAACAATTGGATATTTCTTATTGCATTCATTTGAATCCGCTCGAATTCAGATATATCGTTCATTTTCTATCTATTTCGTTCATTTTCTTGTTCGTTATTTAATCATTTATCCTTGTAGTCAAATCGTTTGTTCAATAAAATTGTTTGATAAATAAGAAAACGATTAAAACGATATATTTGTGCAAACTTGAAATTTTCGAAAATTTACAAATTAAGTGACAAATTGTGTCATCTGTATGATCCTTTAGTTTGTGGTAAAACCAAGGGTATTCAAGAATCTATTCTTAGTAAGAAGAAAAGAGCTATCGATTTTTTGAGAAATTAAAATTATCTTGGATTCCAAAACAGAACAGTCTACTAAAAAATATAATAAGCTATACAACAAATAGAAAAAAATGGTTTTCTGTGTTTGCAGTATTGTATATTCTAATAGTGAAGGAAGATGCTAAGTATAGGTGGGGGGGGTGCTTTTTATATTAGCGAAGGAAGATGCTAAGTATAGGAGGGGGGGGGGTTCTTATATTAGAGAAGGAAGATGCTAAGTATAGGAGAAGAATAATGAATCTCGTATTGTCAGACGGGTTTCTTTTACTAAAGATTTATAGAAAGATTAAGAACTGTTTTCAAGCGTTGCAAAGCTCTAAATATGTGTAAATAATGCACGTTTAAGGTTTTTAGTTTTTGAAGAAAAAAAAACAAAAAATGTTATTTTGATTTAAGTTTAAAATAATGCAAAAATGGATTACGTAAAAAAGTGGAAAAAATAAAAGCATAAAACGCATAAATAATTGAAAAAAAAGTATGAAACGACAGAAATAAAAAATAATGGAAGTAAAAAAATGTAATTTTGAAAGTATGATAGAAGATGATTTAAAGAAATAAGAAAAGTCAATAATTCAAGAAAAATTAAACTGAAAGAAAGATGAAAATAATAAAATTACAATGTTAATAAAAGATGCAATAGCAAAAGAATTGATAAAGACCAAAAAGAATGATGCAGAAAGGGATTGAAATAGGAACTATTAAAATGACGAAAAAATTATACATTGTCGTATTTGTTCTATATCTGTCGCATAGAGCAGATTTTATTTGGAGAGGGTTATCTTCTCTACACCTAAAAACCTCTATTGTAACCAGAATTATTCAGTGCATTCAGAAAAATACTTCTGTGCAATAAAGAACCTGTAAAATCTTTCCCAGGGATGCTTAGAAAGATGATAATTTTCTCTTTTTGATAATTGATGGACTGCAGTATGGTTTTGGTGAATTATATTGACGTACTAAGCCTAGTAATTTATTGTTACAGGAAGGTCTGTATAAAAAAACAAAGCGATAGTTTTAAAAACGATCGTTTTTTTAAACAATCGTTTTTCGTTTTAAAAAAACGCAATAGTTTTTTAAATAACTTTCGTTTTTGAAAACGGTCCTTTGTAAACGAAAATCAACGACGACCCTTCGTTAACAATCGTTAACGACCTTTTGTCGGAAAATCATAGATCTTTCTAGTTATTTTTTCGATAATAAAACATTTCAGACAAAATATATATAACATAATACATGAAAAACATTTTAATTTAATTTTCATAGAACTCAGATTAACTTGCGAAATGTAAAAAAAAAGATCATTTTTATACGGTCGTTTTCGAACAACGATAGTTTTTCGTTTAAAAAACTGATAGTTTAAAAAAAGCCAATCATTTTCAAAAACTTTGGTTTTCGTTTCTGAAAGCTCAAAGCGAGTGGTTGGTTTTAGAAAACGATTATTTTTGAAAACCAACCACTCGAAACGATTGTTTTTAGAAAAAATAAAAACGAAACGAAAAACTATCGTTTTTTAGATCGTTTTTAAAAATTATTAACAATCCAAAATTTGGACCCAGTCAATCTTCCTATTTGGGAATTATTTATTCCAATATATTGTCCAGTTTTATCTTCTCTAACTGCTGAAACCTCGGACCGGTACTTCAAACGAACCGTAGTTTTTAGTTCAGTGTTACTGAAAACTTTTTATGCATATGATATGCTGGCTGAATTGCGGTTTATTGAACGAAGGAGAGAATAAATGATAAATAAGATATTCCAAGTTTTCTCAGTACTGTCCAAGTTTTACCGTAAATATGAGAAATACAATAAATACAAGGGAACTATTATTTTCATATATCAAAGGGACAAATCACAGTAAGATATTTTTCTATTTTCTACCAATATTTCTTATGGTAAACTTATTTAACCTACACTTTTTTATTAGGGGATGCATATACCAGAAAAGACCAGCAAGAAAATTGACAGAATTTCTATCTTTTCTAGAAAAAACAGATTCTCATAGCTTGTTGATATTCAGATTTTGGTTGAAAGGGTACTAGTGGGAGTCCGTCATGTATTGCTATAAATTGAAATTATGTATATTGTCTCTTTAAAAAAGTTAATACATATTTTCTTATGTTAGATTTTAAGAAAAACCAGATGCTGATATAAAGATGAAAGAATCGGATCAAATTGAGACATTGAAAATAACAAGCAGCAGAAAGACAAAAGTTGGAATTTTATTTTTGTTTTTATTTGTACATGTCTTAATTAAGTTTATTTTATATGTGTCTTTTCTTTCTTTCTTTCTTTCTTCCTTTCTTTTCTTTCTTTCTTTCTTTCTTTCTTTCTTTCTTTCTTTCTTTCTTTCTTTCTTTCTTTCTTTCTTTCTTTCTTTCTTTCTTTCTTTCTTTATATCAATATCTATCTATTTGTTTAAAATCTAGATTTAAAAAATTAGCAGGTTTCCAACATTTCGCAGATTTATCAATTTTTATCGTGGATTTTGAAAAAAAAAAATTTTGTTGAGGCATGTTTTTTCATTTTTGACCATCCGTGGACCTTCCTTGGTGTCATATGAAATGTTGTTAATAAATATATGAATTTTATTATTCTATTTATTTATCTTTCTTTTAAAAAAATTATTTTTGGTCCATGGAGCTTAAGCATGAAAATAAAAATCATGATTTTATGTTTTTTTGTCTAAATACATACAGTACAGTATTATATATATTAATATTGCTTGTATGTTTATGTTTAGTATGTTCACTGGTCCAAGAGTAATGATTAAAAAGCTTTTTGACTGCTAACGTTTCTTAACACATTCACTACACATTACAATTTACAATTTTCTTTTGTTTTCTGAATGTTTAAAGGTATCACTTTATTTTGCCAAAAACACACAATTTTACAGTGGTTATTAGAAAAATATAAAATTATTTTCGTCTTTTTTATTTTTTATATAAAAGAAAAATCAAACTTTTGTAATTTTAAGGATATTAAAGTCGGAAGAGGTATGCCTAGAAATAAAAAATCCCTTAGTTTGATAGTTTACGAGATTGTGTCCTAGTTGATGTATTGATTGCTCAAGATCGTGTCCTAGTTGAGGCATTGATAGCTCAAGATCATGTCCTAGTTGATGTATTGATAGCTCAAGATCGTGTCCTAGTTGAGGTATTGATAGCTCAAGATCATGTCCTAGTTGAGGTATTGATAGCTCAAGATCGTGTCCTAGTTGAGGTATTGATAGCTCAAGATCATGTCCTAGTTGAAGCATTGATAGCTCAAGATAATGTCCTAGTTGAGACATTGATAGCTCAAGATCATGTCCTAGTTGAAGCATTGATAGTTTACGAGATTGTGTCCTAAATGAGGCATTGATAGCTTAAGATCGTGTCCTAGTTGAGGCATTGATAGCTCAAGATTGTGTCCTAGTTGAGGTATTGATAGCTCAAGATAATGTCCTAGCTGAAGCATTGATAGTTTATAAGATTGTGTCCTAGTTGAGGTATTGATAGCTCAAGATCGTGTCCTAGTTGAGGTATTGATAGCTCAAGATAATGTCCTAGTTGAAGCATTGATATGTTTACAAGATTGTGTCCTAGTTGAGGTATTGATAGCTCAAGATTATGTCCTAGTTGAAGCATTGATAGTTTACGAGATTGTGTCCTAAATGAGGCATTGATAACTCAAGATCATGTCCTAGTTGAAGCATTGATAGTTTACGAGATTGTGTCCTAGTTGAGGCATTTATAGCTCAAGATTTTGTCCTAGTTGAGGTATTGATAGCTCAAGATCGTGTCCTAGTTGAAGCATTGATAGTTTACGAGATTGTGTCCTAGTTGAGGCATTGATAGCTCAAGAACGTGTTCTTGTTGAGGTATTGATAGCTCAAGATTGTGTCCTAGTTGAGGTATTGATAGCTCAAGATCATGTCCTAGTTGAAGCTTTGATAGTTTACAAGATTGTGTTCTAGTTGAGGCATTGGTAGCTCAAGATCGTTTTCTTGTTGACGTATTGATAGCTCAAGATCGTGTCCTAGTTGAGGTATTGATAGCTCAAGATCATGTCCTAGTAGAAGAATTTATAGTTTATGAGATTGTGTCCTAAATGAGGCATTGATAGCTCAAGATCATGTCCTAGTTGAGGTATTGATAGCTCAAGATCGTGTCCTAGTTGAGGTATTGATAGTTTACGAGATTGTGTCCTAGTTGAGGCATTGATAGCTCAAGATCGTGTTCTTGTTGAGGTTTTGATAGCTAAAGATTGTGTCCTAGTTGAAGCATTGATAGTTTACGAGATCGTGTCCTAGTTGAGGCATTCATAGTTTACAAGATCTTGACCTAGTTATGGCATTTATAGCTTAAGATAATGTCCTAGTTGAAGCATTGATAGCTCAAGATTGTGTCCTAGTTGAAGGATTGATAGTTTACGAGATCGTGTCCTAGTTGAGGCATTGATAGCTCAAGATCGTGTCCTAGTTGAAGCATTGATAGTTTACGAGATTGTGTCCTTGTTGAGGCATTGATAGCTCAAGATCGTGTCCTAGTTGAGGTTTTGATAGCTCAAGAATATGTCCTAGTTGAAGCATTGATAGTTTCCTCCCCCTCCCTCCGCCTCCCTTCCCTCCTCTCTCCCTCCCTCCCTTCCCTTCCCCTTCCTCTCCCTCCTTTTTAGTCTTAACACCTTTGTTTGTTTCTTTCTTTCTTTCTTTCTGTCTATCTATCTGAACTTCTTTTCTTCTCTCGCTTTCTTATTCTTTTTTNAGAGGATATATGATGACTTTTCTTTATAATTTTTAATATTTCTTTTATGTTTTCCAAAACCCGATATATCCATCATATTTTATAATCTTAATCTCCGCTCTTCTCATCTCTCCAAGGTATATTGGAAAAAATTAATTAATTCTCTAATAAAAAAATAAAAAATAAGAATTTTAATATGGTATTATTGATTAATATATACATGTGCAAAGCGATTGATATGTAGCAAATATAGAGGTCTATAGTAAATTACATTGTATATTGTACTTATAGCTAAATGTGCCCATTAGTAAATACTTAAATCATGTATTGCGATTAACCAATTCAATGTAGGTAGATATATACAACTCAGTCGTAATACCTGTATTGTGATTGTTTAACTGCCTTGTATTACTAGGCTTTTAATAGTGGCTTTATCTGTGAGCATCTTCTCTTTGTACAGTGTAAAACAAAAACAAACAAAAAAGTTTGTGGATTTCATAATTTTTTTGCGCATTTTCAAAATTTTACAAAAATCAAAAACTTTTAAATACAAATTTTTAAAATTTTGATCATCCATAAACCTTCCCAGGGGTCATGTTAGGTCACACACAAAATTTGGGCCCGATCGGTTCAGCCGTTTTAACATTTATTGGATACAAACAAACAGACAGACACCCAGACAAGCTAAATTTATATATAGATAGCGGATAACTTGAAATTACGCTGTTAAAGATCCAATTTTAATCTAAACTGAAGAAATATACCTTAGTTGATATAGAAACTCCGCTTTGATTACATTGTTGAGAGTAATTTGGTTTCATTGAAACATACGAATTGAGATTATTGCATTGAGAATTGGTTCGATCAACTTATTGCTTGTGTTTTTTGTTTGCCATTGATAGCTAATGAGATCCTACTCAGTGGTAGGGGCCTTGATTGTAGTCATGTGGATCGTTTGAGACATTGATCAATGAATTTCTAGTATCCGTATTGACACCGATGGCTAACAAGATCGCGTAGTGGCGTTGATAGTTCACTGGATTGTAGCCATGTGTTGACATTGATAGTAAAAGAATCTGAGTTGTACCTGGATAGATACGTTCCCAGAAACTGTCATGAAGTAGGCATTTACTACAGATGCACATAAATTTGCTAATTGTGAGTAAATAATAGACTATTTGCTATTGATGTGTTATGTATAGATATGAGCGCGTAGTTTGTTTATCCTTCGTGAATGGCCCATTTTGTTAGTTTTTTTAAATCGTTAAAAAAAATTTCCTTCCGTTTTAAAATTATCGTTAATTTTCCATCTTTTTTCTTTGTTTTTTTTCACTGAAAAAAAATTCAGTAAATCACGTGTACAGTAAAATCGTTAATTCAGTGAAATTGTTCGTTTAGTAAAATCGTTCGTTCAATAAATTGTTAGTTCAGAAAAAAAACCTAACGTTTTTCAAAAGTTTGTTCGAAATAATCGTTCAGTCAGTTTCAATCTCATGCGCAATTCATGTTTAACGTTTAAAATTGAACTTTTAACGTGGAAGTAGAATTCTTAGAAAGGAATTTTAGCTCAAAGCTTTCGATTTGAAGACTTGAAAAACTTTTAGAATCAAGTTATAGGTTTAAAGAGTTCAATAAACATGAGACACATTAAGTGTGTAGTGTAAACAGACCCAAATCACTAAATTAGTGATTAATTAAGTGTCTAGTAAAACTATTAGCGTTGGAACCACATCAAATACACCTTGTAGTATTGCTGCAATTTATGCAGTGTTATGTGTATTATACTTTATGATGATAAATTTTTAATGCGCTACGCGCGCAAAATTAAATTAAGCAGCCCCTGGCCGTAATTACTACATATCCTAGCTGTATAAATTGTATTCTGTTGTGAAGAAATCAAGATGTCAGGTCCAGGATGATATTATTGAACAAGAAAATATGTTTTATTGAACATATCTTCTTGTGCAGCCATGGTTTACCAAACATACTTTTTATTATTACTGGATGGAGGGGGGGGGGGGTAGTAGAGAGGAGTAAACCCCCCCTTTCCCCTTGTAAGTTCCAAAAAGTAAAAATAGAAAATCAAACAAAGGAGGCAAGTATGGAGCTCTCCCTCCCCCCCCCCGTTCATTGGGAAAATTCCTTTCTACCTTTGACCTTGAACCCGAGTCACGGAAGTTCGTAGTAAGATTTTGACTCCACTGGAGACCACTGGAGGTAATTCATTTTCACTGGAGGGGTTTGAAAAAATGCTTTTTACAATTCAGAACTTTACGCAGGGTGATTTCCATTCCACTGGAGGGATTCAGATATCCTTCCTAGGGGTTTATAATTCCACTGGAGGGATTCAGATATCTTTCCATGGGGTTTATAATTCCACTGGAGGGATTCAGATATCTTTCCATGGGGTTTATAATTCCACTGGAGGGATTCAGAAATCTTTCCAGGGGGTTTATAATTCCACTGGAGGGATTCAGACATCCTTCCTAGGGGTTTGTAAATCCACTGGAGGGATTCAGATATCCTTCTTGGGGGTTTACAGTTCCACTGGAGGGATTCAGATATCCTTCCTAGGGGTTTGTAAATCCACTGGAGGGATTCAGATATCCTTCTTGGGGGTTTATAGTTCCACTGGAGGGATTCAGATATCCTTCCTGGGGGTTTGTAAATCCACTGGAGGGATTCAGATATCCTTCTTGGGGGTTTAAAATTCCACTGGAGGGATTCAGATATCCTTCCTAGGGGATTGTAATTCCACTGGAGGGATTCAGTATCCTTCCTAGGGGTTTGTAATTCCACTGGAGGGATTCAGATATCCTTCTTGGGGGTTTATAGTTCCACGGGAGGGAATCAGATATCCTTCTTGGGGGTTATAATTCCACTGGAGGGATTCAGATATCCTTCCTCGGGGTTTGTAATTCCACTGGAGGGATTCAAATATCCTTCTTGGGGGTTTATAGTTCCACTGGAGGGATTCAGATATCCTTCTTGGGGGTTATAATTCCACTGGAGGGATTCAGATATCCTTCCTAGGGGTTTGTAATTTCACTGGAGGGATTCAGATATTTTTCTAGGAGGTTTATTATTCCACTGGAGGGATTCAGTTATCCTTCCAATGGGTTTTTTAATTCCACTGGAGGGATTCAGATATCCTTCCAAGGGGTTTATAAATCCACTGGAGGGATTCAGATATCTTTCCAGGGGATTTGTAAATCCACTGGAGGGATTTCGATATCCTTCCAAGGGGTTTTTAATTCCATTGGAGGGATTCAGATATCCTTCCTATGGGTTTATAATTCCCCTGGAGGGATTCAGATATCTTTCCAGAGGAATTCTAATTCCACTGGAGGGCTTCAGTTNACCCCCAGGAAGGATATCTGAATCCCTCCATTGGAATTATAAACTCCTAGGAAGGATAACTGAATCCCTCCAGTGGAATTATAAACCCCCAGGAAGGATAACTGAATCCCTCCAGTGGAATTATAAACACCTAAGAAGGATATCTGAATCCCTCCAGTGTAATTATAACCCCCCAGGAAGGATATCTGAATCCCTCCAGTGGAATTATAAACCCCTAGGAAGAATAACTGAATCCCTCCAGTGGAATTAGAACCCCCCCAGAAAGGATGTCTGAATCCCTCCAGTGAAATTATAAACCCCTTGGAAGGATAACTGAATTCCTCCAGTTGAATAATAAACCCCTTGGAAGGATATCTGAATCCCTCCAGTGGAATTATAAACCCCTAGAAAGGATATCTGAATCCCTCCAGTGGAATTAGAACCCCCCCAGAAAGGCTATCTGAATCCCTCCAGTGGAATTATAAACCCCTAGGAAAGATATCTGAATCCCTCCAGTGGAATTATAACCTCCCAGGAAGGATATCTGAATCCCTCCAGTGGAATTGTTAACCCCTTGGAAGGATATCTGAATCCCTCCAATGGAATTATAACCCCCCTGGAAGGATATCTGAATCCCTCCAGTGGAATTGTAAACCCCTTGGAAGGATAACTGAATCCCTCCAGTGGAAATATAACCCCCCAGGAAGGATATCTGAATCACTCCAGTGGAATTATAACACCTAGGAAAGATATCGGAATCCCTCCATTGGAATTTTAAACCCCCAAAAAGGATATCTGAATCCCTCCAGTGGAATTATAAACCCCTAGGAAAGATATCGGAATCCCTCCAGTGTAATTTTAAACCCCCAGGAAGAATATCTGAATCCCTCCAGTGGATTTATACACCCCCAGGAAGGATAACTGAATCCCTCCAGTGGAATTATAAACCCCTAGGAAGGATAACTGAATCCCTCCAGTGGAATTATAAACCCCTATGAAGGATAACTGAATCCCTCCAGTGGAATTATAACCCCCCTGGAAAGATATCTTAATCCCTCCAGTGAAATGTAAATCACCCTGCGTAAAGTTTTAAATTGTAAAAAGCATTTTTTAAACCCCTCCAGTGAAAATAAAATCCCTCCGGTGGTCTCCAGTAAAATCGAAATCTTACTACGAACTTCTTTGAGTCCTTGAACCCTGGATATTATCTTACTAAAGAAACATTTGAGACAATTCATAAAAGTCAAAGAAAAAACTTCGGATAAAAAAATGTTTTTTGTTTATTTTTTATATAATTCCAATATTGGTGAAATGTGGGAGTTATTGTCATGTGTTTAGCTTCAAAAGTGTTTAGACCTAAAATTGCTTTTTGGGATAAAAAAGCCACTTTGAACCAAGGATTGTAAGCGTAATTTCAAGTGACCCTGCATGCAAAGATTGCAATGCCCGATTCACAACGGTACCCTTGAAACCTTGTTTTCTGGTTTGAAAGTGTTGTATTCTGATAATTCCTTTATGATTTCCTAGACTAGAAATGCCCAAGTAATTTTTGTAAAGAAACCACAATTGAAAATAATAATTTTATTCTAGATAAAAAAATCAAAAAAGTGAATTTGGCATTTTCATCTTTGCATTGAACTTTTTTTCCGCTTACAGTCCCTTTAATTCTAATATTATTTTCTACTATTTACATTTTAAACCCCTGCTTTACATTTACATGTGACATACACCACGTTCTTTCGATGTAAATTGAGTTTTGTGCATTTTTCTGTTCAAAATTGATGGTTAAGACATTTTTTTATTTCTATTAAGATCAAATCAATTTCTTTTCCAAATGTAAAAATTAATTGTAAAATTTTGGAGGGGAAAAATAATCTTTTAACATGTAAGAAAAGGTTTATATGTCTTTGTTTTTGGCTATTTTTCTGAAAACCAAGATTAACATTTAATTGTTTAGTTGTCGAGCAAAGTTCAATTCCATTAAAAAGTTGATATATATATATATTAGGGAGGGTCAACTAGATTATTAAGCAATAGATGGCAACGTCGAATTTGTATACTTTCAATCCAGCTGTATTCGTACATCACAAGTGTCAACAGTTTTATGTGTCCGACAAAATTATTAATAATAGTGACAATAAAGAGCTTATCTTACAATGAAATAAATAAGTGTAATTTTTTGTTCTTTATTTTCTCTTTTTACACTTTTTTATTTAATCTTGGAAAACATGTCAACTAATGATACCAGACACGATATGAGACCATTGGAGTTAAAAACGAGTTTTATCATTTGCATAGGATGCAAAGATACATAGATGCATAGACTTATATTAGAAAATACATACAAGTTTATATACGGCTGCATAGGATGCATAGATGCATAGACTTGTATAGGTAAATACATACAAGTTTATATACGGCTGCATAGGACGCATAGATTCATAGACTTATATATGAAAATATATACAAGTTTATATACGGCTGCATAGGATGCATAGATGCATAGATGCATAGACTTTATAAGTCTATGCATCTATGCATCTATGAATCCTATGCAGCCATATATAAACTTGTATATATTTCTTATATAAGTCTATGCATCTATGCATCTATGCAGCCATATATAAACTTGTATATATTTTTTATATAAGTGTATGCATCTATGCATCTATGCATCCTATGCATTTAAAAAAGAGTATTATTATTCCTATGGTCTCATATTAGACCTCTAATGCAACTAATGGGAGAAAATGTTGTCTTCCTTGTTATATTTGACACTTGTGACGTTGTGTATAATTTGTCCATATCTCTGTTGCCACCTATTGTACTTGATAATCTATTTGGGGTGGGGTCAATTTTGGAACGTGGCTTAGGGCCTAAGTGATGTACCAGCTATTAACTATTCCAAGTACTTGGAAACAAAAATTAATCAAAAATTTAAAAAAGCAAGCTGAGAAAAATCATTTTTAAGATAAAAATTGTTTGATTTATGGTCAAAAAACGAGTTTTTTGTATTTTAAATGCAGAAACCAGTTTTTTTTTGCCTCTAACTGGTTTAATATTTAATTATCCATATAAGATCAAATTTTCTGAATTCAATGTTTTACGAATGATCTTTTGATATCGCTATTGATATTTTTTGAAGAATTTAATTTCTCGGGAAACTAGGGAATCCCTTAATTTATCATATTATGCACGGAAATTCCGTAATAAAGCACGACCCATCAATGGGGTTAATTTAACGTAATACATGATGACAATATATTAATAACAATACAGATAGAACACTAGATGTCGTCTTTTCGAGATTTAAGGGTTTTTCGTTCACAACGATCCTGAGGCAGAAGTCCAAACAACCTATTTGCTGTTAATTGGTATTAGTCTTACTTTTCAAAGACAACTCTGGCCGGACAAAAAGCCGATTTTTCGTTCAGAATTCGAGCGCAAAGGGACGGCTGTATGTATAAAATGCCTTTTTTTTGACGACGAAATGTGCACCCTTCAGAAGGTGGGTGGTGAGGAAGTAAAGGTCGGAGAGTGTTATGAATGCCAGAAACAAGCTTAAAACATGTGATTTAATCGGAATCGATACCCATATTGTATACCATGCGCATAGAATTAACACAGAGTGGGGATGGGGTCTCTTTAAAAAACAGACGGTAGTTGGGGTAGTAAGGGTAGTTGCCATCAGATTCAACTCCAAGGGTGGGGGTGGGGTC
>NW_019397461.1:0-66144 GCF_000591075.1 Eurytemora carolleeae | reverse complement strand
TGTTTCTGCTGAATAAATCCGTTTTTGTTTCTGCTGAATAAATCCGTTTTTGTTATAGATATTTTTAACGTTTTCTGAGGGTTTTCCGTCTTATTCGATCAGTACATCATTCCAAAAATTATATTACTTTTTTCCTTAAAGTACTTATTATTAATTTAAACACTAGGATTTTATTTTACAATGATTGTGATTTAATTAGGTTTTCTTACCTTCCTTAGATTATATTGTTCTAAACTCATACTGCTATTGTGTTGTTTAGACAATTTACAAGGTATTAATCAATAAAGAACTAGTTCTATAACTGGGTTTCTTGTAAACAAACAATATTTTGTAAACATTTTGGTAATATTCACAATAAAGAAATTTAGTCTTTGCTACAAACTCTGCAAACCCAAATCGTAGACCTTAGATATTTCAAACTTTGAATTCTGTTAATCAAATAAGTTTGAATTATTAAAGGTTTACACCGTCATGTTGCAAAGATATTAATACAGGATTAGAAATTTGAATACTTCACTTCATTCTTGATATAATATATTCACTTCAAGTTTGAGGGAAGGGGGGGGGCGAATAGGACATCCCTAAGCTTTTTATTTGGTTAATTTTGTTTTATTCAGTAAAATATCCCACATTTTCTAGGAGGGGGATGCAGTTGGTGTTCAAGGCAACCCTCATAGAAATGGATAAACAAGTTCTATTGGACTTTAGGCTCTCCAGGGGAGATGGTATAGAGTTCAAGAGAAGGTAAGATAAACAGTTATAGTGTAGAGGGGAGATGGTTTAGAGTTAAAGAGAAGGTAAAATGAACAGTTATAGTGTAGACAGGAGATGGTATAGAGTTCAAGAGAAGGTAAGATAAACAGTTAATGTGTAGACAGGAGATGGTTTAGAGTTTAAGAGCAGCTAGTAAAGAGTTGAGAAGTAGCTAGTATCCTAAAGAGGGAGGGAAGGCCAGGTGCATGATTTCTGCACCCCAGGTTAAGTCACAATCTTCTTCCGAGCCACCTTAGAATATCAGATGCAGAAATGATGTGGTTAGCCTTCCTTTCCTCTGCTATCGATAGTTGAGATTGAGCTTGAGCTTAACATAGATTCCTTTCTTTGAAAACTTTTATATTTCAGGTTTACCAACATCAAGTCCAGCATGGAGATGATCATTGTTAAAGGTCCAATCATGTGGTCTCTGGCAATTCATTCTGATGCCCTTCCAGGGGTCTGATTTGACCTGCTAGGGTTCTAATGTGACCTCTCGGTGTCTAAGTGACCTCTCAGGGCCTAATATAACCACTCAGAATTTAATTTGACCTCTCGGAGTCTAATGTGACCTTAAAGTGATCTTCTACACAGGTCTAATGTGACCTTTGGGTCGTTTTATGTGTCCTCTAGTGGTCCCAAGTGACCTTCAGTGGTCTTATATGACTTCTAGGAGTGTAAAACTACCTTGTTGGGTTATTTTTGCTGATTTTATTATTAATTTGGTTACAGTTATTCCTAAGAAGATATCATTTTTAAATGTTGTTTTATCGAGGTTGTGATTCAGAAAACCATACGCTTAATATAATGAGTACAAAATTGAAATATTTGATTTGATAAACATTTTTGAATCTCGAGTTTTTTTAAATGATAAAAAAATGCTCAAATATTCAATTTTCATAATGTCTTTATTATAATAACAATTTTAAATTATTTAATTAAAGATAAAATGATGTAATATTTCAGATGTTAATGTTGTTCAGCTGTTTAGATAAATGTTTAAAACAAACTTCAGCTTCATGTCAAAGGTAGAAAACATATATTTTCTTAAATTAATCAAAAAAAAATTCAGTGTTGATTTTTGTAGAAAATTAATGCCCGATTTTTTAATCAAGCATTAATTAGATTTCAATTTTTTGTTGCTTGAAACTGTTTATTTTCATTTGCGGATTCTCTTCGTAAGCTACTTGCGTATTCCTTGTTTATAAGAAGCAACGTAGAAACTCTCCCCCCCACATTTTTGATCAGATTAATGGTTCAAAAGGGTACCGTTGTAAATCGGGCATTGCCTTTAATTCTTGGAATTACGCTGACACTCTCTTTAAGAATGGTTTTATTTTTTAGATAATAAAACTTGGACTGACGGGGTCTGAAGCTTCGGTAAAGCTTGCCGCAGATCTACTAAACAGCGGAGAAGGTAATAAGATGGTGTCCTGGTTGACTGATATTGGACGGGTTGTTTCACTTAGTTACAGGATTTATCAACGGAATTTTGAGGAATCCTTTGTTTACAGGTTTCCATTCCACACCTGATTCACAACAGAAATTTTCTTATAAAAAATATATATCGTCCGTTTTTGTTTCTGCTGAATAAATCTGTTTTTGTTTCTGCTGAATAAATCCGTTTTTGTTTCTGCTGAATAAATCCGTTTTTGTTTCTGCTGAATAAATCCGTTGTTGTTTCTGCTGAATAAATCCGTTTTTGTTTCTGCCGAAAAAATCCGTTTTTGTTTCTGCTGAATAAATCTGTTGTTTCTGCTGAATAAATCTGAAAGTCAATTTTTGAAGAAAACGCAAATGAATATTATCGTAGAAAATAAGCAGTTTTGGGTTCATGAGTTATGATCAGATATACAAACATTAACAAACATTAATAAACAAACACAAACAAACAAAGTTTACTACTATAAATATGTATAATTAATTTTATCATTTGCAGTTGTTGGACTTCCCACTGATACTATCTACGGAATCGCAGGACTGGTGCAGAACTCAGAAGCTGTGGCAAAAATATATAAAATAAAGGAAAATCATGTTTAATTTTATCCTGAAATTCAATTCTAAAACTGAGTTTGAAAACTATCATGTGCATTATTTGTGTGGAGAGATTTGATACATATTTACACCATTTTTTAAATTCTAGATATTTTTAAATTCTGGATATTTTTGATAATAATTTCATTTTGTATACAGGGGACATTAGTTCCGTACCTTGATTTGACCCATTTCTAACACTGAATGTTAAAAATACCTATGATACACCCGTTTTAGAACTAATGTTCCCTGAAGTTTACAAATTAAAAAATTCTACGCCGCTTTAAGGACATGTTAGAAACCAGTTATATCAAAACAAAAAAGATTACAATTTCTTAACAGAACTCGTCTGGGTACAAGCTGTTACAGCTATATATTTTTCACTGAAACCAGTTCTTGAGCAATATTTCTAAAATTTACGGAAATTATATTTCTCCCTAACATCTGTTACACTGAGTAAAAGTAGTTTATTTAAAATAAAACTGAATTTTGTTTGAGAAGGGAAGGGATCCTCTGAAACCTGTAGCTATCTGTCTATCTAATATATCAGACATCCACACATATGCCCAGGTATATCCAGGAGTGACGATGCTTGCAAGATTAGATTGAAAATGTACAGGGGTCTTGGAGCAAAATGATGTTTCTAAAAGTCGCTAATAAAGTCAGGGCAGACGCTGAACTCCAACCTTCGAGTGTGCGAGGTGGGGAAGAATTCACTGCCGCGCTTTATTAAAACCATGATTAAGGGGGGATGACATTTGTAGATCGAGATTAAATCCTAGCCGCAGTGCTCGGCCCAGAAAGTGTCATAACTTAACCTAACTTGTGGCCGCAGCGCTCGGCCCCCTAGCCTGTCCTGGCCGCAGCCTCGGCCCTGAAAGTGTCTTAACCTAACCTAACCCTAAATAAAAGAAAGTGTCATAACTTAACCTAACCCTTAGCCGCAGCGCTCGGCCCCTAGCTTGTCCTAGCCGCAGCGCTCGGCCCCTAGCTTGTCCTAGCCGCAGCGCTCGGCCCAGAAAGTGTCTTAACCTAACCTAACCCTGAATAAATATTAATTTAATTAAAAATTGTTGAAAAAGTGATATGCACAAAAGTAAAATCTGCAGTGAAGTCTTCCCCACCTCGCACACTCGAAGGTTGGAGTTCAGCGTCTGCCAAGAGTCAGGGGGGATGATAGTTCCCTACCTGTGTGCTCAGTTAGCTGTACTGTACAGTGTACAAATATTGATATACTATAGGTTTGGCCAGAATCTCCCTATAATAAACAAATATGCAGTACGCTCTCGGTATACTTGATGGCCTATACAATTGGTAAAGGATTAGCGTACATCATCACTCTATACACTATAACCTCGTTGCTAAGAGTACATTTACGCCACTTTAAATTGGGTAATGGGTATGGATGGAATGATGAATCCCGGAAGATATTTTTAACATGTGTATTGGAACATACTTCCATGATAATTTTTAAAATATGATGTTATGTGGTAAAACTCTCATTATAAATGCATCATTAGGGTACCCCAAAGAAGACCAAGTTGGGATATTTGTATGATGCAGACTGGAATGAAGTGACATTTAGTCATACAAATTCATAATTGTCTAAAGGATTAAATCCATTGAAATTTTGAAAAATTTCTAAAATTGACTTATGCTTGTTTTAAAGAAATGTACATTTTTGTAGGTTTTTTAAACCAAATTCTGCCTTTTTTTGAAATTTAAATGGATTTAATCTTTTTAGAAAATTATTGTTAATCATTAAGCTAAATATTAAACAAAAAAAAATTATTTTAATAAACATTAAGTTAGTTTAGAGAACGTTTAATAATTTGTTTAACCAAATTTTGTCTAAACATATAAATGGTCTTCACAGGAAAATTAATGTATAAGAAAAAAGCACAATTAATTCACTTAGCAAATATTTGAATGTACCATACATTCGTCACAACTCCACACTAAATCAAACATTGAACCAAGCTAATGTTCTAGAGTTGATATTGCGCGATTCGCGCAATGATGGATTCTGCTTGCGCACCTTGCTTAGAATTGCGCTAAAATTGCGAACAGGGAAGCAATTAAATATTCGCAGAATGTTGCGGAATTGTGTGCAACAGAATTGCTTTAAAACTGAAAAACAATAATTTTGAATTGTGACTTATAAATTTATGCAGCAGATTAATTGTAATTGTGAGAATTTACAAATGCCGATTTTATGTTCATTTGAAATTTTAATTTGTCAACAGCTTCAAAATTTTAAAGTTTCTTGTTGTTAAGCTAATAAACAACAACTTTCTTTCTTAATGAATACTGTATCTATTATCACATGAGATTTAGTTTTAAAATATCAGTGAAATTCATCATAAGCGTTTATTGCATACCGCTGCCAAACTGAATTTTCTTTATCTTAATAAAGATAAACGGATTGTGCTATAATTAATTGCATTTATTGCGTGCAATAAGGTTAAAATTGAATAGTCTCACAAAATGTAAAAAAAAAATCGCAACGAAGTTAAACCGAATTATTACGGAAAGCCTAATGCTTGTATAATAATAGAAATTATAAAACTTGTAACTTTGATGTGCATTGTGTAAGGTTTGTTTATTTAGGCCTTTAAAGTTTGTGTTACCTTATACTCGACCTTTCACACTGGAAACATTCACTCATACCAAGAATGAATTTCTTACAGCTAGGTCGGCGTTGTTTCCAATTGATTGCTTTAGTTTTTCTTATTTACCAGCTAACAATAGCATTTATCAAATACAATTCTCATCCTACTGTGATAACAACTTCTATCAGAAACATTAATAATATAACTTTTCCAACAATAATGATATGTCCAATGAATCAAACGGATTGGAATGCAGCAAAGAGCCTAGGATATTGGTCCAAATCAGATTTTTATTTTGGAAGACCTAAAAGCACTGTTGATCATTTGTCCTGGCAAGGAATCGGAGAACAAACTTTTGAAGCTAGCAAAAATAAAGTGTTTGTTGCTAATTTTGATTCGATTAGTATTGGTTCTGATTCTGAATTGACAGAAAACAGATTCCTTCTTCCATATGGAAATTGTAGAGAGGTTTCACCAGGCAACAGAAAAACGTTGGCAGTAAGAAGCAATGACACAATTATTCAGGTTTTCATCACTGACCCTGCTAAAACCTTATATTACAAAGTTTCGACACTGTCAATGACTGGAGATGAATTAAAATTGGAAATCAATGAAAATGCAAAATTCAAAAAATTGCTCGATTTTTTAGTTGAAATCGAGCAAACAGCTATTGATCCTACACAAGAAGGTCAGAAATGCACTAACTATGGAGAGGGGTTTCAATTCCATAATTTTTCCCATTGCCTAGAAATGACTCTTAACAGACAAGTACAGCAAGATATTGGCTGTAACATACCTTGGATGTCTGCAACCAACAGCTGTGTTGGAATTATCGACAAGTTCTTTGAACCGCGAACCTTTGACGTGCTTAGATCATATACTTTAAATCTTTTGTTAAATTTAGAGCCAGAAAACAACGTGTGTCTAGTCCCCTGTTTAAGTACCAGTATAAATGTTAGGGCTATAAGCTCTGACACATCCTTGCAGGGAGAAAACAAGATTCAGATCAAATTTAGTCCAACTGTCAAACTAACTGAAAGCATCTCGGGATATGATGCTTGGGCCTTGACTGTAGAAATTGGAAGTGCACTGGGCCTGTGGTTGGGGTTATTTGCTATTGGGATCTTAGACGCTGTTATAGTTATGATCAGAAATGGATCTGTAATAAGTTCATCACTTCTACCTAAATAAAGCCTGAGACATAATTCCTACTGCACTCTGGACATGTTTTGAATGGTTCCCTTTTTGTAAATCAGATCAGGCATTGTGATTTTAGAAGATAGAAATAAATGTTTTTTTATATTTAATGCTTGTTCCTTGTTTCGAGAATGTAGCCGGCTATTTATAGAGATACTAATACAGTTTGCTTTGCAGGATAAAATTTCCTATTAAATGAAAGGCAGAAAAGGTTGCTTATCACCAAAGCTATAGATTGGTAAATTCTGCTTTATGATTCTTTCAGTATTTCCTTGGCCGTGTTGTCATACCTACATGTCATTTTCAATTTTTTTAATTTAGTTTCATTTTTTTAGAGTTTATTTTGTTGGTGGACGCTTTTCAGTTTTAACAATAATAATAAAACCTGCATAACAAAAAGTCAGTAGAGATAAAAGAAACTAATTTATACATAATTTGCAAACATTCACTATCGACGATTATTTTTCTTTAACCCTAGTCCTACTGGGGGGGGGGGGACCCTGTCTTAGATTTGCAGATTATTGAAAAAAAGCCCTAGGCTTTCTACTTGTGTTTTTTTTATTAAAACTAGAAATTCAAGGCGCTTCGCGCCCTTCTTTCTAGGCTTCATCTATTTAAATTGTGAACATGTTCTTTTTGTTCACATTTTCAAGAATTAAAATTTTTTTTACAAAATTAAAAACTTTTAAAGCACATTTTTTTTTAAATTTTTATCATTCATAAACCTTCCCTGTGGTCACGTGATGTCTCACAAAAAATTTTGGCCCGATCGGTTCAGCCGTTTTGACGTTTATTGGATACAAACAAACAGACAGACAGACAGACAAGCCAAATTTATAGAACTAGGCTTCTATGACGCTTCGCGCCCATCTTCTATTTAAATTGTGAACATGTTCTTTTTTTTACATTTTAAAACAAAGAATAAAAATTGTTTGCGGATTTAAAAAAAAAATCGCGGATTTTCAAGAATTAAAATTTTTTCACAAAATTAAAAACCTTTAAAACACATTTTTTTTTTAATTTTATCATTCATAAACCTTCCCTGTGGTCACGTGATGTCCCACAAAAAATTTGGGCCGATCGGTTCAGCTGTTTTGACGTTTATTGGATACAAACAAACAAACAGACAAACAGACAGACAAGCCAAATTTATATATAGATTATCAAGGTGAATGTTAGTGGTGAATTACTTGAATGAATTATCTTGGTGGATGTTAGTGGTGAATTACTTGTTTGAATTATCTAGGTGAATGTTAGTGGTGAATTACTTGAATGAATTATTTACGTGAATGTTAGTGGTGAATTAATTGTATGAATTATCTAGGTGAATGTTAGTGGTGAATTACTTGAATGAATTATCTAGGTGAATGTTAGTGGTGAATTACTTGTATGAATTATCTTGGTTAATGTTAGTGGTGAATTACTTGAATGAATCATCTTGGTGAATGTTAGTGGTGAATTACTTGTATGAATTATCTAGGTGAATGTTTGTGGTGAATTACTTGAATGAATTATCTAGGTGAATGTAAGTGTTGAATTACTTGAATAAATTATATAGGTGAATGTTAGTGGTGAAATTTTATAGGTGAATGTTGGTGGTGAATTACTTGAATGAACTATCTAGGTGAATGTTAGTGGTGAATTAATTGTATGAATTATCTAGATGAATTACTTGAATGAATTATCTAGGTGAATGTTAGTTGTGAATTACTTGAATGAATTATCTAGGTGAATGTTGGTGGTGAATTAATTGAATGAATTATCTAGATGAATGTTAGTGGTGAATTACTTGAATAAATTATATAGGTGAATGTTAGTGGTGAATTACTTGAATGAATTATCTAGGTGAATGTGAGTGGTGAATTACTTGAAAGTTTGCTCCCTGGACCTGTTACTTTAGTTTTCAATAGAACTCAAGGAAATTCAAAATATTATTTCAAATCTCAAAATGGAAATACACTTGTTTTCCCTCTGTATTTTAGTTTCAATTAAACAAAAATAATATATAATACAAATATTTTAGTCTGCGCCACCTTGTGTCACATTATTGAATTGTTAATAGCTCTCATGATCTTGAAATAGCCTTAAAGATAAGATTATGTAGAATGTTCCTAAAATTTTGAATTTTGAATCAGTGTTGAATAAAAATTTCAATCCTGAGACTGAGCTTATTGGAGTTCGTATACCAGACAACACATTTATCAGGTACATAATCATTTATATCCCTAAAGTTAAAAACTTGAGTCAATTTTTAGAAATCTAATTTCAAGTGACCCTATACTTAAAAAATCCCGATTCACAAGTTCACAACGGTACCTCTGAAACCTTGATCAGACCAATAACCTGGAAAAAACGTCGATCATTCTGGTTAAAAACTGTTAAATTCTGATCATTCTTACATTGGTTTCCTGCTGAAGTAGAGCAAAATTCATTCATGTAGAGAAACCGCAGTTGAATATAATCAGTTTTCAAGATTATAAACATATCAGACAAGCTTCAATCAGAAATGCTGCTATTGAAATTCCGCCTTAAGACCCTTGTAATGACTCGCTAAATACTAAACTCTTTAAAAACAATATTTTTAGAAGTGTTTGCGAGAACTGTGACTCTCCTCTTGCTCTGACCTCTGCCAACTATAGTGCTGGTCAGAGTTGTCTGGATGTACAAGAGTTTTCCTATTTACACGAGAGGTAAGTCGGATTTAACAGAGAAATGTACCATAAATTAAAACACACAAATATTGATATGGAATTGAGCCTTCGCCACAAACTTAAATTTTGCAACTCTAGGTTGTAGACCTTAGATATTTAAAACTATTAATTCTGTCAGATCAAATAATCTCAGTTTGAAATATCAAAGGTTAACTACAAGTTGCAAAGATATAGGGATTAGAATATTTGAGTTTGTGGCAAAGACTCAATTTCTTTAAAAGGTAATTCTTGCAAGAAACAATTCATAAAAAAACAGTAAAATCAAAGATCTGGATTTTATTGGAAATTATTTTTACAGTTATATTAAAATGTTAGTTTTTCACAATGTTCAGATTATCGGCTGTGTTTGATGCTGGCCCTCTAGGAGATACTGAACAGTCAAGACTAGGTACAGGGATCAGGGATATCTCAAAAAACTGTGGAATAGGAAGACGACATATCAGAAAGTTTATGTATATTTTATGTTTTTCTCTTTAAGAATTGATTATTTTAAATTGTGGCTCTTTTACCCAAGTGACTTGGGAACTTCTGGTGAATAATCAATCGAGAGTATTGTCCTTTAAAACATAGCAAATTCTGTTTTTCTTCAATTTGCCTCTGAGAGAAATCGCAATTAGAAATAATCCTTTTTAAGACAGAAAAACAAGGATAGTTTAACCATTTATAAGGAGGGTCGCTTCAAATTACACCAACTGTCTCTTTAAGTTTAATTGATTAGGATCTACTGTAGCTGATCTATCTGTTCCTGGTCAATATAGGATTATCCGACCTGGTAGTGCTCTGGGTAAACTTTGCTTTTTAATTTTACCCCCTCTTCTTCCTTCCCCCCCCTTCCCCCCCCCCCCCCCCACCCCAACCAATCACTGGAGTCACGTAAATATATTGACCGCTTTCTTTGGAAAGATCACTTAAATTTTAAAGCTTTATTCAAACCTCTTTCTGGTATCAATTCAAACTCATAGCAGAGTCCCTTTTTATTTTCTATTAATAAAAAAGCGTATATAAACCAAAAATGTAATTTTACTTCATATCTCTTCTAATTTTTAAAATATGACGCTTTACTATTGGACGAATTATGTAGTACGCACTGTAGTTATTTGACGCATTAAATTAATTACATTTTAATATTGTTCATCGACTGCTAGATCATGCGTGTGAATGTTGGTAAATTTGGTGTGAGCTGGGAACTTTAGAATGGGATACCTTGAATCCCGACTGCTCAATCCGAATATCCAATGTGGACACTGTTTATTTCTTGCTTAATCCACTCTTTTTAGATATAGTAAAGAAAAATCAAAAACCGGTATTTTCAAAATTAGAGAGTCCCTCCCGACTGTGTATATTAATCTATGAGAGAACTCTCATAAAATGGCGCGCAAAATTTCAAATTTTCCCACTCCTTAAACTCCACTCTGATTGGTTGAATTTATACACTTTCCAGGATAAAAACATAAGATTAGGTTTTTCTCGAGATAAAGAAAAAGATAGGTTCAAGCATTGATCTCGATAGCCACCATTCTAAAGTTTTCAGCTCTGATCTTTCATTTATTGTTATATTAAATCTATATATCTATCTATCCATCTATATATATATATATATATACTTAGCTTGTATGTTTTATCTGTCTGTCCGTTTGTATCCAATAAACGTCAAAACGGCTGAACCGATCGGACCTCACGTGACCCCAGGGAAGGATTTTAAAAAGGAAGCTCCAACCAAATTCGATTTCCATTAAATTTTGTAAATCGACGAATTTTTTTTTATAAAATCCGCAAACTTTTTTTTTGCTTTTGTTTTTAATGAATACATCGAGAAAATGTTAACAATTGAAATAGCCCAGTAATCTATAATATATAAATTTGTTTTGTCTGTCTGTTTGTTTGTATCCAATAAACGCCAAAACGGCTGCATTGATCGGGCCCAAATTTTGTGTGGTATCTCATATGAAGGCTTATGAACGAGCAGAATATCAAAATTTTGCCTCCAACAGAAATCGATTTTCATTAAATTTTGAAAATCTGTTAACTTTTGTTTGTTTTTTCTTTTTAATGAATACAAAGAAAATATGTTTACTATTGAAATAGAATATTGGCGCCTGAAAGCCTAGTTTAATAAAATAATTTACAATTACATAATATTATTAAATATTTAATTTTGTTATTTAGTCTAGGGAATCAATTGAATCTTGTAATTAGCAAAGTTACAAAATGATATCCCGAAAAGTTTTTGTTGAAAAGATTTTAATATTTTTAATTTTAAAAATTTATTTTAGAATTTGTTGAATCCCGGCTGTTGAAAGAAGGTTTAGTGAAAAGGATCGAAATAAAATAAAAATGGATCTTATCATACAAGCCTCCTACATCAGGAAAGTTGCAATACTTCGTTAATCATTTTTTGCAGGAGTTTCGCAAATTTTCTTAAAGGGAGTGTCTGGCAAGACATGGTTGTTGAGCCGAGGATTTTAAAGATTGAATTTGCGATCTTGCTGAACAAATATGCACCGTAAAAACTTCTGATAGGGCTCAAATGAATCCTAAAAATGTCTCTAGAATACTGCACTCTTAGCTCAACTACTATGTCTAGCCAGACACTCCCTTTAAAGGGAGAGTTGAATTATGGATGACTCATAACTATTTACATTATGTCAGTACAGTACAGTACAGTACAGTACAGTACAGTACAGTACAGTACAGTACAGTACAGTACAGTACAGTACAGTACAGTACAGTACTTTCTGCAGAAATATTATGAATGGTAAAGCAGAGGAAGTATAATTGAACTTGCTAGTGATGTATTGGTTGACCAGCTTGTTATGAACAGCAGAGGTCAACTGTATGCAGACACAGCTGTTCTCAGCTGTAACCAAATACAGACATTTACAGCTGTCAACATCTCTCCACCTAGGTATAAAAAAAAAATATTTTTCCTGTACTCGCATATTTACACAGCAATTTATTGAAAAACTGACACGAAGATATTTACTAAATACTATGATTATCGTTCTTAAATATTTTTTTACACTGAGATTTTGATTCGTGCTTGAGATTTTATTATTTTAACTTTTAATTTTTTTTTAAATATATATTTTTTTTCTGCAATCACATATTTCCTGCAACTTGTGTTATTAAAAATTCTAACACTAAGAAGATAATAATTTAGGATTGACGTCAACGATCTAATATAATAATATGTATTTAGCTCACCGAGATCTGGATCCCCTGCTCCCCGAGGAGATGGGTCACCCATCCTGTTTCCAGCCGAACCATCTACTGCTCAACCTATTCTCCTGAGTGAGGATACGCAGATACAGAATCTAGTTATGGATCCTGAACACGCAAGGTCTGTGTCGAAAGTTTTCCTTTAGACTATACAGAGCTCCCTAGAGTCTCACTTGATCCCTAAATCCATTGTGGGCACTAACAATGTGAGGATCAATGCTTTATGTTTTCATTTCAGTTATGCCTCCCCTTATAAAAGTTTCTTAAATCCCTAACATACCATGATCAACATACCGAAAAAAGATTAACAAAATATCGAGATCAATGATCTCGATATACACAATACAAGAGTTCCCAGCCCAGATATTATTATTAGATATTATTATTATTATTTGAATTTTACAACATTATTTTCTTAAAAATCTTTGATTTAAAAGGCGACTGATTTATAGAATTTTTGTTCAGTGCTCTTTTTGATCTTATATCAAAAAGTGATATCTATCGGAGGAAGTTTTGTCGGTTTTGGACCCGACGAGGGATACGGAATATTTCTCCCCTGGCTAAGAGAGATGATCCTAATATGATATTAAAAATAAAACTGCACTTACCTGCTGTAAGAACTGTTGATTATTTTGGATGCCACATATCTAACAAGGAAGATAAACTATTAATTGACTAGATCTCATTTTTTTACTCGTCTTAATATTTTTATTAAAGGGAGTGTTCGCGTGAAAGGGGATTTAGGCTTAATGCGATAAAAAAAGCGCTTTTGATCGCTACTAATCTTACTTCTATCTGTTGCGTCTATAAGGAGTAATTGTTAAAGACGTCTCATACCGAATAACTTAACGGCCATACAAATTGAGAAAATTGCAACATACGACCTAGACCGTAAAAATCAATTTAATTTCAAACAAATCATTTAAATATTACAACAAATAGTCATCGATTATCTTTCGCCACATTTGTATATAGTTTATATTTTATAAATTTTATTTTTTTAGAAAACGTTTTCAACGGATTTCTAAAATTGTGAGTGGTGTGCGGCATTCTTAGATAGTTGCGCAAGCGATAAGAGAAACAAACAAATTAATTAAAAAATATTATAAAATATAAACTATATAGTGGCGATCAAAAGCGCTTTTTTATCGCATGAAGCCTATACCCCCTTTCATTTTTCGCGAACACTCCCTTTAAAGGAACTCGAGTTCCTGTCACAAACATAAATTTTCTAATCTCTACATCTTTTCAAACTGATGATGTAAACCTTAAGTACTTCAAACTTAGACTGATCCAACAGAGATCATAGTTTGAAATATGAAAGTTTCTTGACATAGGGATGCTAAGATGTTTAGATTTAACAATCGATTAACAATTTGTTGCAAGAACTCAGCTCCTTTTTCAGAATTTCATAGAAACTTTGAAAAACATTTTATTTTGCAATATTATTAATGGATTAAAAAATTTCCGCTTTCATTTTTTTCTTGTTCTGAAAATAAAAATTCTGCCATAAACTTCTTAAAAATTATTCTTTTTATCGACGAAAAATCTGTTTTGCTTAAACAACAAACGAAAGTTAAAATAGCGCCCTCTGTAGTTGCTCTGGGAGTTTATTGAACTTGAGGATGCTCTTCACTGGCTCTCTACACTAGGTGGTGCTTTCTCTAACCTAGGAGAACATAGACAGGTCAGTACAGTACAGTACAGTACAGTACAGTACAGTACAGTACAGTACAGTACAGTACAGTACAGTACAGTACAGATGTAACACTTGTTTTCTACAATTTAGATTTTTCAGGAGTTCGCAGTCAGAGCAGGAGAGAATGCCATGAAACAATTAGCTGTTGCCATGAAATTTGGCGATAAAACTGTTATTGCTAAGGTATTTAGGTATTTAAGGTATTTAAGGTATTTAAGGTATCTTTTAATCTGAATTAAGAATTTTGTATTTTAGTGTTGGCTATTTGTTGCCATGTCCAGTATGCAGCAAGGAAAGTATTCTACCTCAGCAACTATCATAAAAAGAGTTTTCAAACAAACTAAAGCAAAAGGTATTTATCTATCACAATTTTTGTAATTGTTCTTTAGAATCTGGCAATGAAATTGTCATAACTTGGTAGTTATATTCTTCATTTCATATACTTATTCTTGAATTCAACGACTGAAGACATTTTTTTTAATTTTTTAAGTAAACCTTTAATATTAAAAACGCTACAAACGCTTTAGAATTGGGGGGAAATATTCCCACAACCTCTGCTTTGGGAGGGTTTTTTAATATTTTCTCATAAAAAACTTAATTTTGTTTTTGTTATTTTTCATAAAAAATAAATAACTTTCTCTTACTTGAAACGATTTCTATGTAAATTACTTCTGACATAATAATTTAACTGTCATCTAACTTTTACAACTTTTATTTGAAATACAGAAGTAAACCCTCCATTGATATTGAAGGAATGCGGGAATTGGCGGGAACTGCAAAGATTGTAACAATTTGCCGCGGCATTTGGGCTAGGCTGGTCTACGAGGCAAACAAAGATCAAAGCTCCAGGTAAAGGAATTGGTTTTTACATGATAATTTGAAGACGACGCAAGTATGATATGAACTTCTAAATTCATGATACATTTTTAGTTGTTACATTACAACTGCTTCGAAAGAATTAAGGGCGCATACAGAAATAAATCAGGGGGGGGGATATGCGGGAGGTTTAGGGGGAGACACTGCTCCCCCATATATACGCCTGGGAAAGATTTTTTTTATTTATAAAAGGGCCTGTTCACTGTTTTTAGGGCTATTTTACCTATTTTCCATCTAAGAACACATGAACAAGAGATTCTTCGTAGTTTTCTCTAACTTTTCGTGTTTTGTGGGATACCCTGTAGAGTGTAGACTGTAGAATCGTTAAAGGGAATGTTCGCGAAAAATGAAAGGGGGTAGGCTTATTCGAAAAATATTTAATGGTTATCGCTACTAATTTTACTTATATCTGTTGCGTTTATAAGGAGAAAATTGTTAAAAACGAGGTATACTGAAGAACGCAGCGTCCAAACAACTTCAGAAAGTTGCAATATTCTACTCGGATCGTTAAAAAAATCAATTTAATTCCAAACAAAGCATTCAGATATTACAACCTATTATCATTGATTTTTTTCGACGCATTCCTGTATAGTTAATATTTCATAATAATTTTTTTATGATCTTAGAGTTACTTTGGAAACATTCATTTCTGTTTCAAGGATTTTTGATAATGAAGACGACATATTCACATTTTCCAGGAACTTTCGATAATCCAGCACAATCCTTGAAAACAAGTTGTAAACTTGTATTGTGTAATATTAATTTTTTTTAAATCTAAAATATAATGAAATATCAACTATATACGAATGCGTCAGAAAAAATCGATGATTATTAGTTGTTACATCTGAATGATGTTTGGAATTAAATAAATTTTTGTACTATCCAAGTTGAGTATTGCAACTTTCTGAATTTGTATGGACGCTACTTTCTTTGGTATGAGTCGTTTTTAGCAATTTTCTCCTCATAGACGAAACAAACATAAGTAAGATTAGGTAGCAATCACTAAAGAATATTTTTCAAAGTAGTAAGCATAAACCCCCTTGCATTTTTTGCTAACTCTCCCTTTAAATTGACTTATAGTCTTATAACAGTCTTACAAAATTGTTTAAAGCGATCTTCAATTGAAAAAAGTGTATTAACAATTCACGACAGTGTATCAAAGTATCAACAATCGATGGTGTTGTTGATGTAGCATCAACATTAACAACAGATAATTGAGATTGTCTTAATTTTTTCACGAGTTATACACGATTGTTCCATCTTTAGGTATAGAATTTGTAAATCTTAAATATCAAACTAGAATTATTAAAAAGAGTGAAAAATCTTCGATTCCTAACTATTGGATTATTTTGAAGTGTCCCTATGTGTGAAGAACTAGAAGTTGAGTTCAAGTTCCAGGTTTCTTCAGAATATACCAATATCATGCTGGAGAAGATAGGAGCTCAACAGATTAAGGTAGCTTTGGTTTATATTAGGCAGGGTTAAATATTTAAAGAATTGAATAAGAAAACTGTTTCTAAAATGATTCTTTGTCATCTACATTTCAGATTTGATTTGATAAAATAAAAGATTATTTAACACTGAATTTTATGTTCAAAGAACGTCCTCTTGGAAAATCATTTAGATTATAAATTATCTTTTTTGCGAATTTCTGAGAAATAGAAGAAAAAAATCTGAAGGGGGTATTTTAGTCCTCCAGGTTTACTGATATTTATATTTTAGACCTCCAGGTTTATTAATGTCTATATTTTAGACCTCCAAGTTTACTGCTGTTAATATTTTAGACCTCCAGGTTTACTGATGTTTATATTTTAGACCTTTAGGTTTACTGATGTCTATATTTTAGACCTTCAGGCTTGCTGATGTAGAACTTTAGACCTTCAGGCTTACTGATGTCTATATTTTAGACCTCCAGGTTTACTGATGTCTATATTTTAGACCTTCTGGTTTACTGGTGTCTATATTTTAGACCTTCTGGTTTACTGGTGTCTATATTTTAGACCTTCAGGTTTACTGATGTTTGTATTTTAGACCTTCAGGTTTACTGATGTCTATATTTTAGACCTCCAGGTTTACTGATGTCTATATTTTAGACCTCCAGGTTTACTGATGTGTATATTGATAGACAAGGGTTGCAGCTCCTAAAGAAAGATCATTGGTTACGTTTCAGGTTAGATTAAAAACAAATAAAAAAGATGGATAAAAATAATATCAGTTAAAAAATTATCTGAAAACGTATCCACCCTCAAAGTAAGAGTTTTGAACGTCGAATTTGCGCTCAAACTCAGGATTTACAGATCTTTAAAAAGTTTAATATGTCTCAAATTAATCCGAAAGAAGTTTTCCACAACACTGCATACTCAGTTCGACTACCTTACATAGCCGGTCAATCCCTTTAATCTCAAATATTTGTTTGTACAATTAACGTATTATGACTAAAGCCAGACAAAAAACGTTATTTTTAAGTTTAAACTGTTGAATTTCAAAAGTGAAAAATTGTTCTTTGTCTGGCATTAATGTCGGATGTCTGACATAATGATCAAATTTATAATTTATTGTCTTTCTGACATGTAGTTTTTAAACATGGAAAATTGTTAATGATCGCATTGGATTGCAACTACGGACAATCGTTACGAATCGTAAACCTTTCATTTCAAGATTGTTTATTTGGTTGTAGGACGTCCCTAAAAATTGATTTGATTTGATTTGATTTGATTTGATTTGATTTGATTTGATTTGATTTGATTTGATTTGATTTGATTTGATTTGATCTGATTTGATTTGCAGGGATGGCAAGGTTGAACTAAAGTGTCCTGTAAAGAATATTCATCACTTGAACTCTAATTCAACTTACAGGTTAGCAGGAATATTATGCAACTGCCTTGTTCTTACCTTCAGAGCAGTGCTTAGGAGCCGGATCCAAGTAGCAAAATATCAACCAAAACATCAAAAAAAAAACTGATTGCTCAAAAACATTATTCTTAATTTTAATATCAGCCAAATCATTGAATGGTTTATCAAGTTTCTTCTTTAAACAAAAGAAAAAATTTAAAAGTTTATTTTTTAAAAGAATTTACCCAAATAAAAGCAGAAATATCGGATCCTTTTTTTTAATCTGGCTCATTGTCATTGTCCGTTGTAATTAGATTTTTAAATATTTTAATGATTTGATATGATATATGATATGATATGTCATGTCATGTCATGTCATGTCATGTCATATATCATATATCATATATCATATATCATATCAAATCATTAAAATATTTAAAAATGACATGACATGATTGCTTCCCTAGAGAGTTGAAAGATGTTCGAAGTATAAATGAAGAACTTGGTATCAAACTTCCCAACCTATCTCCAGCAGATTTAGAAGATCTTAAACCTGGAGATGTACTTGGTAAGAAAGCAAAGAATGATAACCTTGAAAATACTCCTGATGCTACTTCTGAAGATAAATCGGATAATGACTGGATGATTTTGCTCACACTAACAACAACCAGGTGATACGTTGATGAGTTTGAAAATAAGTAATATATATTCATTTTGTTCAATTAACCGAATATTTAAAGATTTATAGATTTTGTTTGTTGGGTTTATCATACACTAAGCTCGCCAACAAATAATCAGATAATCTTAAAAAGATGGAAGTTTTAAATTTTGAAATTTGTATTCCAGCTTTCACGCATGACGCAAGTATTATATGCAATGAATATATTTGCATTAAAAAAACTTCAGTTGGAAAACAGAATATTCATAATTTTAGAGAGTTGTGGAGAATTGATGATATTAATATCTGTATTGACAAACTTGATGATGGATTTATTCTTGGAGAAATGGAAATATTAGTACACAATCCGTCCCAGGTTAGTTCAAATCAAAATTTACATATTTGGCATTTTTGTTACTGTACTTTTTTATATATAAAAAGAAAAATTTCATGGACTCATGACCTCAATCTGTCGAAATATATAACAATAAAATGATTCAATGAAAATCCACCGAAAATCCTGTAATTTGCAGTTTAAGTATCAATTAAAGGTAAAATTATTTTAAGAAGAAGGAACGTGAAGTAAACTAATTTCTGGAGGATCATCAAATTAGTTTGTGACACGGGTTCCAAATTCACCCTTAAAGGGATTGTAAGCGTGAGTTTAAGTTACCTTCCATGTAAAGACGGACGTCCTCGATTCACAATGGTACCCTTTAAACTGATCGTCAAGGATAAAGAAATCAGTGTTAATATCTGTTAATTGTTGAGTAAGAACATTCTTTGTTTAGTGCGGTTTTTAAAAATTTCGAAAATGCTGTCACTTTTTGAATTTGATAGAAATTTGTGTCAGAGTTTATGTGTTAAGGTTCCTTTGGCCACTGCTAGGCTGGATGAACTTGCTGTAGAATTAAGACTGCAAAAGCTGGAAGAGGGTAAAATTGAACATTGCTTAAGGTATGAAAAAAAAGCTTAACAAAATTAGTAAGTTTTAAAATCGCATTTTGATTTATTCGTTTTTGTTTTCAGGACTCAGAATCCAGATGCCCTTGTGTTCTTGCGTCGCCTGAGAAACCCTGGAAACCAGTTTTTTTTAGAAATAAATAAAAATAAGATTTAAAAGATTATTTGCATTTTCAGATATAAAATGGATTCTGAATATTTCTACATGATTTGTATCCTGGTTTCCAGTTTGCTGTTATTCCTTACAGGAACAAAAATATTTACCACTTTTTTTGGATTTGACCCCCCCCCCTCATCACACATTGAAATAAAAATGGGATTTGAATAAGTTCTTAGCCCCAAGTTCGATTATTAATTTGATAAAAAAAAATCAACCTTGGTGTTTTTTTTCACATTTTAGTTTTTTTTAGTTCATACATTAAGTCCTCTAACTAAGCACAAAAAAATTGTGAATCTGAAATTAAAGTTAAAAATTATTTTTTTGTAATTATACTCTAGGGACAAAAAAATCTGAGAAAAAAGTAGTACATTTTTTTAACACTCTTAGTTTTGTTTAGGCATTTTTTTCAAAAATCTTTTCCAAGGGAAGTTCGTTGTTACTTCAAGCGACCTCTTATTTAATGAAGCGAATGCTCGATATACAACGGTAACCTTGGAACTTTTTATTATTTTCTAGCTTGAAAAGTTATGTTTTTTGACAAATTCCTCAACATTGCTTTTGAAGCAGAAATCCTCAGTCACATATATAGAGCACAATTGAAAATAATCAACTTTCTAAGAGAAGATGATTTATATCTCTAGCCATCTTGATCTGGCAAAGCTTTTAAGGGTATTGTTGTGAATCGAACCTGGCACACTATTTATTAGGAGTTACTTGAACTTAAGTTTATACTCCCTTTTCTTTTAATCCACTTAAAGCAGAATATTGCAGTGTATTTCTTTTTTAATATACGGGGCACTTTTTTAGAGATAGACAACTTTAAATATAATCACATATTCATTAGCGGATTATTGTACAGGGTGTCTCAATAAACATGGGAACTAAATGACGACTTCTATATCGTCTTCGTTCCTTAAGCGGATTATTGTACAGTGTCCCAATAAACATGGGAATTTAATGACGACCTCTATATCGCCTTTGTTCCTTGTGGGATTTTTTCGTTATCATAATTTTGTAGTATCACAGTTAAAACATTTAACACCTCGGGATTTCCAAAATGGTTTTTATACCATCAAAATTAACGAAGATATTAGGAAATTTGTCCAGATTCCAGTTTATTGAAAATCAACAAAACTGTTCAAATGTTTAATTTTAAGATACAAAGAAGACAGACCACATTTTGGAAAGCTCATTAGACTTTCAATCTTAATATCATTTATCAATTTTTGGAAATACACGACGATATTCAAGTCGTCTCTCAATTGCCATGTTTATTGGGACACTTTATTATAGATAGAGAAAATACAACTGAAGTTTAAAAATAATATTTTTGTTTTTATAAGTTTATTTAATGATAACGCTGGGAGATCTTGAATCTGATTATATTAACAGCAGGAATTCATCATTTTCATAATTTCTCACAAAATCGATGATTGTCATGAACCTTTGATGGCTCGACCTTAAGGACAATTCTGACATGCAAAGTCGGAGGGGGAGGGGGCTATGGAGGCTAAGCCACCCCCCCTCACCCCTGGGCCAGTGAAATCTATGTATTTCATGGGGTTTTCAGGCCCCAATGGGTGCTGATTCCCCCTCCCTGGAAAAAAAAAGAAAAATGGAAGCCCCCCTCTGGACAAATCATGATAACGCCCATGAATCCTGAACTTTATATTAGCAAAGAATGTATAATGTTTGTTCGACGTAGCCCTTAAAACATCCGATTCGGATCATTTTTAATTTTTTAAATGTATAACATACAGGCAATTAATGTTTCAAACTTTTGTTGTGAATCTCAGGAACAAGCATTGATCTAATACAGAGCTACGTATTATTTTAGTTCTTTTCGATACTCTGTGATGGTCATATTTAAATTTTAAATGAAAAATCAAGCAGTTGCCCTCAGAGGCGTATTTAGGGGACTATGGGGGCTAAGCCCCCCCCCCCTGGACTAGTGAAATCTTTTGATTTTAGGGGGTTTTCAGGCCACTGGAAAGAAAAATTTTTTTAGCCCCCCCGGACAAATTCCTATATACGCCCCTGATTACCCTCAATTTCAAAAGTGCATATAGTCCCCACAGATCAGGTAGTATAGAGATTCATCACTGACACGGACCATCCCTGCCTATCTAGCCTAAAAGAGATTTACTGAACAGTCAGCTGGATGAAGTTTTATATTTCCAGCTAATCAATCAATCCATCGAGGTGTATTGTGTTGTTGTATGTTTTCTACAGTGTGTCGTCACTGACAAAGTGTTTCGTTCCAAAGAAAAAATATTTGATACAGATCAAAAGTTTCTATGCTAAAAATAAACTATGAATTTGAACACTAGAGATTGTGCGGCAAAAATGAATTTTTGGACTCTTCCAAGAATAGGACTGCAGGTTAATAATTAATTATTTCAAGTTTTTCATTCATTTTTATCAAACATTTTTTTGTGGTAACTTGAATATTGTTAAACTGTGATCAAATATGCAATCGAAATATTAAATAGACTAGGCTTATAAAAATTTCAGCATTTAACTGATGCACTTGAAGTTTTTAATCACTCTCAAACTTTAGTATTTTTCTATTATAATTGGCGCCTTTAAAAAAATACTTTTTAGACGTTTATTTTATGCAAACAAACAGACTGACAGACGAGCAAAGTACATATAAATTTTCAAGAAAAAAACTTTTTTTAAATGGTGATTATATATATATATATATATAAATCCAGTAGGACAAATACAAAAAGTTTAATTTAGATTTTGCACAGTGTGGTCCTTCTCTGTTCTGGAGAGTGGAAAATATTAATTATTTCTCTTCCCTTCTCCTCCTGGCTTGTTTATAGGTAAACAGATCCTAGATCATTTACTAGGTTTAATATATATGTTTGGATAGATAGATATTTGCAAATTTTCTTCAGTGTTTCTCAGGCATAAATCCACAGGTTACTTTTAAAGGAAAGCCATAATTGTAAAAGTATTTCGCATATTATCGTATTCAATAGGGGGAGGGAGTAGATTCATTCCCCCGTAAAAAACTTTTTTTTGGGACACACCCTGTAATTATTTATAATAGTTTTATTATCATTATATATTTGCAGGAAGTTGAAGCAAGCTCCAGGACATTCAGGCCTATATGATCCAACAGAGATCCACAACAGGTCTTGTTTAATCAGTCATTTTTCGGAAAATTATATGGTTTTAAATGATTCAAAAATGAAGAACTTTTATTACTTATAAATTATTTGTGTCGCGCAAATTTTGTCAATCTGAGGCCGAATTTAAAGATTTTGAGCCGCGGCTTAAATATGGTTGTTTCCACTTAAAATCTTATTAAATGTTTCAAGATTTTAAGCCGGCGCTCAATTGAACCCGGTTTTTGAGAGTTGGCTCAAATTAATTAAATCCTGACTCTAAAATCTTAATTTGAAGTATTGACCGTTATCATCATTATTATTATAATAGACAACAATTATTTTATTTTAAAATTTACTTCTTTTAGGGATAAGCTGAGATTTAACTTGGCAGAATGTCTAGGTATATAGTTTAGGGATAATTTGAGATTTAACTTGGCAGAATGTCTAGGAATAGTTTAGGTATAAGCTGAGATTTAACTTGGCAGAATGTCTAGGTATAGTTTAGGGATAATTTTAGATTTAACTTGGCAGAATGTCTAAGAATAGTTTAGGGATAATTTGAGATTTAACTTGGCAGAATGTCTAGGTATAGTTTAGGGATAATTTGAGATTTAACTTGGCAGAATGTCTAGGTATAGTTTAGGGATAATTTGAGATTTAACTTGGCAGAATGTCTAGGTATAGTTTGATAATTTGAGATTTAACTTGGCAGAATGTCTAGGTATAGTTTAGGGATGATTTGAGATTTAACTTGGCAGAATGTCTAGGTATAGTTCAACAAATTAATGGAATTATCGACGTGATTTAAAAAAGACCTTCGATTTAATGATTTTAATGCTCGATTCACAACAGTACTCTTAAAATCTTTTATTGAGTAGCAAAAAGGAAGTTATTTCATTTTTTTAAACACCTACCTACTGACGAAATTTAAGGTTTTTTCAGATCATTTTCCCCCTATTTTATCATATTTTTGCCCACTTTGTTAATAGTTATCACATTTTCTAGATTCATGGATTTAGTTTTCATCGAAATTAAAAAATCTTTTGCACACAGACCTCAATTGGATACTTTTTAAAAAACAACAAAAAAAGTTGTGAAAAATTATTTCCGCCCTCCCTCTTTTTCCATGATTTTTAAAACTTATTCACCAAAAAGTGTGATTCAAATACCAGTTAAGGGTTTTAAACACCTACCTTCAAAGTCTAGAATCTCATTACTTACATCTGATGTTAGTAATGAGATTCTTGACTAACAGCTTGTCTTTGAATCAGACTTTTTGGTAAAAAAGCTTTAAAAAATATGGAGAAAGGGGGAAAAATTTGTTCACCTTTTTTATTTTGTTCTACAATACTATCCAATTGAGGCCTGTTTGAAAAACATTTTTTAATTAAATTAATTCATGAATGCAGAAACTCTGAAAATATTTACAACGTAGAAATATTTTAAAATAGGGGAAAATGGGATATGAAAAACCTTAAACTTCGTTCTGATATTAGTAATTATATTCTTGACTAACAAGCCGGTGTTTAAAACGCCTAGCTGATATTTGAATCAGACTTTTTAATGAAAAAAAAAGCTTTTAAAAAACATAGAAAAAATGAGTAAAAGGGGGAGGAAATATTTGTTTACTGATTATTTTTTACTTTACTTAAAAAGAGCACAAATAATGCCCATATCCAAAATTTCATTCAGATTCCTCAAAAAAAGAAGACAGGAGTCAGAAATGTATTCAAATTGGTTAAACCTACCGAGCTCCTTTCATTACTAGAGAAAGGGAAATAAAAATGAGACTGTTGTACGACTTTTCCTCAGATAGAATGAAGCTCTGAAGGGATTTTTTAACATTTCAAAATACAAATGACCAAACTTTTTTAATCTAAAATCTTAACTCAACCTTGATAGCCCAAACATGTGTTTTAGAGCTTAAATGTTCAAAACTGTTATGTATCTTATGCTAACTGCGTTGAACTTTTCGGATTTTTCGTAACCTTGAACCAGGAAGATCATCAAAAACTAAAGTTTGCAAAAATTGTGAGAAATTGCAAACATTTTTTAATTTTTAGGTTTTATGGGATATCATCTGGCAAGTTTTTTCCTGTACATGTATATGATTGTGAGTACGCTGACCGGAAACCCAGATAACCCAACTGTAACCAAGGAAAACATTTTTAAAATGATTTTTAATGTATTTTGAATATTTAAAAACATTTTTATGTTAAAGTTAAATTTTTAATTTCTTTCTTTTTCTTTTTTTTTATCTACAAGTTCTGGAAGTTATTTTAATTTGATTTTTCTGGCGCCAAGATATCAAATTAAGTATTAATCAGAAATATGTGTCAAAATGCATTTTTTCCTTGTATATAAGAGTTTAGAATGCGTAGATCTAAAAGAGAAGAACAGATGTATGATCAGATAAAAAAGATACAACGGTCGGAGAAAAAATTCACTGCTCTGTTAAAATTTTGTTAAAAAAATTTAAATTGAAGATAAATTGTTAAAAAATTCAGCTAAAAATCATTTTTTAAAAATTGTTTGTTAATTAGGAAGTACCTTGGTAGATCGGTGACCTGATTTTTGTGAAAATTTATAGTTTTTTTTTTGTAAAAAGTTCTTTTTTAAGAAATTTGAACCGAAAAATAGCAGTATTTTTTAACTGTTGATAAACTGGAGTCTAAATGGGTAATCATGAAAATATTTTTTTATTTTTAAAATTTTAATCAAAGAAAGTTATTTAATTCTGGAAATCTTATTTCTCCTGTCATTCTTTTTTGGACTCCTTACGTTCTTGTTTCATTTTTTATTCCACACTTGTTTATTGACTTTTCTGTGATTGTCTAAGATAAAATATTTCAGATGAATGTTTCAAGATTAAAATGGAATGTTTTCCTGTATAAGAATCAGAAAAGGTTTTTTTTAAACTCTTAATTCAAAACTTTTATCATCAAAATATAGATTTAAATTGTTTCTTTTTCAGTTTTGTTCATGAAGATGTGAGAAACCTGCGATATTTGATTCCAGGATTGAATCCTGTTGAGATGAACTATATTTCCAGCCAAACTCATCTTTTAGCAAACATTAAACTGTCAGGTACTAACCAGATCTTTTATTCAATGTATTTACTTAAAAATAGGTTAATACAGTGTTACAGTGGGACCTATAAAACTATGGAAATTGAAGACAATTATTAGACTAAATTTATTAATTTAAATACTGCATTGAACATGAAACACGGTAATAGTGCACTCTAATTAAAAAGTTTATTTTAAAGCAATTGGTAAAACTATTGGATAACATAACATCAAATACACACAAGACGTCAACAATTTTATTGAACTTACAGTAACAAATGACTTTAAAGCTTTTGGGTCCCAATAATGATATGACTGAGGTTGGATTTTTTATGGGCTAATCAATAACATCTATACTCGATATTTAGAGCGTTACGCTAATGATTTTAATTTCGATTAAATCCTGAATTAAATTAAGCTTAATCTTTTTTCCCTATTTCTCATTGGCAGATTTTTGTGGCTTTTGATTGGCCGATGCATTTTTGTAGGCGAATCTTGTTAAAAGTGAGTGACCGGCAATGTATGGTAGTTGAACTGAGATTGCAGTATCATTAAGAATTATTTTAGGATTTATTTGAGACCTATCAGACTGTTTTAGGGTGCACATTTGTTCAGCAAGAGCGCCCATTCAATATTTAAAATCCTCATTAATTGTCTATTTTGGAGGGATGATTTTAAGAATCCGTTTTATCGAAATTATTCAAAAACTACGAAGAAAAATGTAACAGAATTTCTATAGTTAGTTAAGTAGTAATTAATAGTTATAATAAGATGTTTAGGAACATATTTCTCATAAGAAATTTGTCATGAAATAAATGTTAGATAAAATTGTTTCCTTCTAGAGAATCGTTTTGACCATTGAGACATTACGGAAACCAATAACTGAATAAGAATACTTATTTTACTTAATTTTTATTTTCTCAACCTGTTCCTAAGCAACTAATTAGTTATTTGTAGAATTTTTTGCTACGTTTTCTTTAATAATTTAAATAAAACCGATTCTCAAAATTATCCCTCTAAAATGAACAATCTATGAGGATTTTGAAGATTGCATTTGCGCTCTTATATATATGTATATGAAAATTAAGGGACCCAGGAGAAGAGAATAAGATGCCAAAATATTTTGCTCTCTGAAGAGTTCCCCGGTCCTAAAAACCAGTTCTCCCACATCAATTGTGATATAAAAGCTGAACGTCTTCAACGGATACTAAATGAAAACAACTTAAAGGAACTAACGCATGGAAAAGTAATATTCTGTAAACACCATAAAAAGTGTATTTAAAGGAACAGTCTGCTGAATTTTGTGTGATTTTTCGTTTTTTGAGTGGCATTTACGTTCACACTGGTACCCTTTGATTTTTGGTAAATTATTTGAAATCGTGGTTTTTTTTTGCAGAGGCAAAGAAGGAAATAGTTTAAATTCAACATTATTCAAGATATATTTTATAAGACGATATCTTTCCCGTTGTTACTCGAATAAAGGATTAAAGGGTAGTATTGTGAATTGAACATGCCACTCTATAAATGGAGGGTCACTTTAAACTACAGTAGTGACGTTCCGTTAAAATACGAACATATCATCAACCTTCTTTATTTTGGGGATTTAAAGTAATGTAGTCTTTATTATGTCGGAAACTTAAGCTTTACAAAAAATTGAAGAGTAAAAAACTTTTTGTAGATTTTTCATATGGCTCTTAAAAGGTAGATATATCTCAGTTATTTCTCATTCTATTGTTCTTTCCCATCTTTGCATTTTACTATCTTTTCGATCCTGCTGAAATATCTGAATTTTATGTAAAGTTTCCAATGCATCGATTAAAAGGACAAGAATGTTCGGTTTGCAAGTTACAAACTCCTGGATACTCTCATGGACTCTACTAAGAACAGTTATGCATTCCAATGTGTGGCAAGAAGGTAAAATGTTTATCAGTACTGAGGCCGAATTTAAAGAATTTGAGCCGCGGTTTAAATTTGGATGGTTCCACTTAAAATTGTATCAAATGTTTCAAGATTTATGCCGGCGCTTTCTTTTAACCGGAATTTGGCGGATTTAAGCCGCGGCTCAAATTCTTGAAATTCGACCTCTGGGCTTTGAAAATAATTGGGTTGATAGTTTTGGTTAAGAGAATCAACGCATTTTTGCCAAAACTTCAGGTGTTATTGTCTATTTCTTAATTAAACGAAATTTTTATTATTTTTAAACAAGGATTGAGTTTATATTGGAAAAGAATATGGATGCCGTCTCTGCAGTTGAGATTTTACAAACTAAAGTAAAAAATAAGGTAAAACTTTTCTCTGATTTATTATCTTATTTATTATCTTACACAAGAACATTTTTGCGAATGTTATGTCTTGAATCTTTTGCCAAATTATTAATCAAGTATTCAATTTAACAACTTTATGCATGGAAGAAAACATAATTCAGCCTTCTGAGGCCGAATTTAAAGAATTTGAGCCACGGTTTAAACTTGAGACGCGACTCTAATTGGGTTGGTTCCACTTAAAATTTTATTTAATGTTTCAAGATTTAGGCCGGCGTTCAATTTAAACCGGTTTTTGGGCGGATTTGAGACATGGCTCAAATTTATTAAATTCGGACTCGGATTGATGAAAGTCTTATGTCGTCATTGTAGTCTCCTCCTATGTGGGTAACCCTGTATTTGACATCCTTCTGTGTTGTTAAATTCTTTTAAATATATTTTTAGGTGATAAAGGGTTTTATTTCTGAAATGCAGGATGAGAAGATGGTGAATATGCAAAGAGAAATTTTAAATTATGAACAGCTAATCAGAGATCAACCTTTCAGCTCAGGGAATTCGAGCTTAAAGAAACTCAAATTTTTCAAAAACGGAAATATTTTTATCTTATTAGAGCCATTTTTTCCTTAAATGAACATGTTAAATTTCTTAACCTAACCTTGATATTGTTCTTTTTTATGATTATGATTTATTTAATTTTATATTTTTATTCTAATATTTTAAAGAATAATGAAGTTTGAATTGCTTGAAATTTTAGAAGATTTTGAATTTCAAGTTCCACCGGGTGGTAAATCCAATGCTATGATATCTGACCCATTCTTTCTCTTAAGCAGACTCAATATATTAAGAAACGTGTACATATTCAGAAATATTATGCAAATAGGTAAATATTATATAGAGTACTTCTTTATGTTTGGATGTCTGATCAGTGATCATAAATAAGAAACCCCCGGAGGACCAATTTGCCTCAAATTTTGATTGGGGAACTCGTTGAAAACACTTGAATATTAGTTTATTTGGGTTAAAAGTTTCAAGTTGGATTCCCAAGCTTGTTAAAATGTAAAAATGGAATCTTCTATAGTTTTTGAAGCTCTAAAGATATAAATGAATATTATAAAGTGCGTGCTTTTGATCTTTTTTATTCTTAATTATATATCTGACGTAGTGGGATTAAGAAAGAATGTTGGTTATTTTTTTGTAAAATTTTGTAATGTGTAACGTTACCTTTGAAAAAAAATTTAAGTTAAAATTAAAGATTTAAAATCCTTAGAAAACTTCACAATTTAAAGGAAAATTGAAGATGCACATTCCACAGTTAAAAGGTCACTTCAATATTTAAAAAAGATTTAAAATTTTAGATTTTACTGAATTGAAGAGTTCGTTTCTGAAGGGTTTCTCAGGAAATAGGTAAAAATGTTGTTTTTAGCTCTAAATAAAAAATCTGGAGCAAACATTTGTTATTGATAAAAGAATCAGTTGGTTTTTTCCCTATTCTATTAAAAAAATATCAACCGATGAAACCAGATTTTTTGAAGGAATGGAAATATTCTACCTCTACTTAATCCTCTGGAGCTTCTTATTCATCTAAACCTTGTAGATTCAACGCTATTCCAGAATACTGGACTAGAGCACAGATCTCAATTGATAAAAGCAGGTTAATCTACATTATACAAATTTCCCAATGAAAAAATGATGGCCCGTTTATTTTTTTTCTATTTTAATTCATACAATGAAGCTCGTTAAACGATAGGCTAGGAAGACGACTTTTATGCAATTTTATGTGAAACCAATATCATGATAAAGCAAAATGATTCACTGCAGTTACATGGGTGTACAATGCACACCTCACGTTTCTGGGGATTCATGTTTAATGGACTTTTAGAAATCATAATTTGAGCTTCTCTTTGAACATCTTCCTTGAATCTTTATAATGATATTTTCCACGTGTTTTGTTTGTTCTTAACTTTTCATAATGAAAACAAAATTTCTTTTACTGACGCAATTTGTAATTAACAGAAATTTTGAGTTAACCACAGCAAAACACCTATCAAAATCTTTTGTATTCCTTTTCGTGTTAGTAATCCACTATGTTTGATTATTGAATAAATTATGTTTTTACAAAACTTAAATTCTAAATAATCTAAAAAGTTAATGTTTAGGATTTAAGAATGTTTTGACAACACAAGCTCCTTTTCTCGATGAATCTTTATCAATTCATCAGTTTTACGAGTTTTTGATCAGTGTAGGGTTCTCAAGCAATCATTCTAGGCAACAACTTCTATTGAATTAAATTTTGTATCTTCAAAAGTCTGATTGATATGATTTTATCAATGTCAAATTTTCCTTTGTTGATTTTCATACAAAACATCCGACCCTAGATAATTTGAATTGTTTTATCAATAGAACTGGTTTAGTGAGCTGTTGTACAGTGGTGACCCCAACCTGATCAGATTACTGAGAAAGCTGGTTACTCAAATAAATGATGAGCTAGGAGGAGACTTTCAAGGGACAAATGACCATTTGTACTTTTTATCGCTAAGCGCTTTGGATTCATATATCAAGTTTGTTTAAAACAAAACTTCTAATTTTTTCTATCAAAGTTTTAGACTTTTATTATTCGTTTTATGAATGTGCAGATAATTGCTGAACTTAATCCATTTAAGGCCCCATTTCTACGAACATTTGATTCTTACAGTGATGACCAAGAAACTGTAGAAAAGGATGACGACAGTACAGCAATTATTCTTACGTTTGATGTGGTTACAAATATAAAGCAAATAGTGACACTAGTAACTTATTAAGAGAATTGAGCCTTTTTACACCGAGCAAATGTGGTTCTTCTGTGCAGTCATAAATTGACTCTAAAAGTTGTATTCCTATTCCAGATCTTTCTGGTTATCACTGTAGATAGTCCAGATCTGGATTCAAATCCATCTTTTTTCCCAGTAACGGGTTTAAAATCATAATGGATTCGATCTAATGCACTACGTATAAATTTTGGTACAGTGATAACCATAAAACTCTGGAATAGGAAGATGACTTTTAGACTCAAGTTATAACTTTAAATATTTAAATAAACATGAAACACAGCAATTTTGCAGTGTAAACAGACCAATTTCACTGAATGACTCAAAAGGTTATTAATAAAACTATTTGCTTTTGTTATAACATCAACTACACTAAATCATTGCTTTAATGTCGGTTTCCTAATCCATAGTTTTCTGGTTAGCACTTTAAAATTTTTGTTTGAAAAAAAATGAATTTTGATTGTTAGTGGGAAGTGAAGAGTACAGCAGGAGAGTGAGTGAGTTAACCCAGAATCAGACAGCGCTTCTGCAAACTGACCCACATATAAATATACTGAAGGTTAGAACTTCAATTGGTCAGACAACGCTTAACAACCTGACCCACATACAAATATACTGAAGGTTAGAACTTTAATTGCTTAAAATATTTTTTGATTTGTTCTCATGGACCGATATCGTAGGTTTTTCCTTGTTTGTCACATAAAGGATGAATACGACGATAGGATATTTTTAACTGCAGTGACTTAATGTAAAAATTTTAATTTTGTTTGAGCTGAATTTACTTGTTTGGGGAAGAATTTCTCCGGCCTAGCTGAAATACTTTAATTGCCATGGAGATTAACAAATAAATAAGTTCAACTAGACTAAGTAGACTTTTTAAGTGACTTCTCGCTTTTTATTAATTTTGATCTCTGTTTCATATTTAATCCAACGTTTTTAATGTTGTACATAATTTAAAAAAATTGAATTAAATTATTTTATTTTATTTCTTTAATCCTAAATTTTAGCTTTTTTACGAAAACAGAAAAATAACCTTCTTAATATTTATTTAAAGAGAAGTTTATTTTAGAAAATGGTAAACTGGAAATTGCCTGATCCAGAGTCGACAACTGACCGGCTGGTAAATATTAAACACAGGTGTCATTTTATTTTTTAGGTACCGCCCTTGTCACAGATCATGTGATCAAAGATGGATCATTGACGCGGAACGCCTTGCATATCTAGCAATTGAAAGAGATTTACTAACCAGTCAGCTGCATGTAGCTGTATATTTCGATTTAATCAATTTATTATTGAAATATTAATGGTTTCTCAACGTTTTTATTTTTCGTTTCAGACTTTTTCTTCATTAAAAAAGTTCAATTTGTTATAAGATTTTTTTTGACCAATATCGCTGGTTACTCCTGATTGGCCAATAAAAACAATATTATTTTAGTTCATCCGAGCTAAAGGAAATATATGACAGACTGAAGGATGAACCTCAACTAGGTTTCAGGATCAACCAGGCTAACAGCTTCTATGTGAGTTATTGAATTGATCGCAAGTTGTTGAAAATGCAATTTGTAAATAACATAAATTAACATTTGAATATTGATTAGAATTATCTATTTTTTAGAGTAAATAAAATATTTTTCAAACTCGCAGTAAATAACAGTTTTATAAATTGCATTTTAAAGTTAATTGGGCTGAAAGGGACTGTTAACGCAATTTGAAAAGTTGCGTATCCAATGAACAATGGTACCAATTACACATTATCTGATTAAAATATTGTCAATTTTTACAGGGTACTATTGTGAATCTTGCAATAAAGTTGGCATTATTTTTAACTACGAAACGATTCACACAATTGATAAACTAGAAAGTCAGTAATTCGGTAAATTATCATTTAGTATATGTACTGAACCATTCCATAACTTAAAGGGACTGTAAGCGTAATTTCAAGTGCCCCTTTGAAAATGCCGGTGTGCGCTGCCGCTGTGTACAGGTACAGTCTCAACTCAATACAGTGCAGGGCCAACCGGCATTTTCAGTTGACCGTACAAGCTGCCGCGGGTTCAGGTAAGTTTACACATATCTTTGTACAAGACGAACATTCAAAGGTTTCAAGGGTTCCATTGTTAATCAAACATTGCCGTCATTGAATTGAGGTTTACTTGCAATTCCTTTACAGTAATTTTAATTGAATATATGATTAGGGCTCCCAGCCTTTGGAATCGTATATTACAAACCTTGGGACTCTTCTTAAAGCAGGGTTCTCATTAAAGCAGATTAAAGCAGGTAATCATCATATTATATAATTTACTTAAATATGCATAAAATCTGCCTTATTTACTAACAGAAGAAACCTTCAAATAGAGATTTATTATGATAACCATTTCCCAGCGAACCTACATCAGTAACATTGTAACTCCTACTACATACATTTAGGTATCTTTAGACTAATTCAGAAAATAGAAATAAAAATTTTAAAAAGCTTTTAAAATTCTTAACATGACGCAAAATTTGTAGTTATATAATGCTGTTTTTTTTGGTGACAAAGCTACAGCTTGCCATCGACATTTTAGCCACTGTCATATGAGACTTAGAGTACTTTGAAATATCGAAGACGATTTATAAGTCGTCTCTCTGTTAATATGTTTGATGAATGTCTAGACATCTAATTGTCAACCTGATATTGATATATTGATACAGGAGTTGAAATATTGGTTCTGGACCCTGTGAAGGTTACCAAGGGCATAAAGGAAGTGGATGAGGAAGGATGGAAACAGCTGAATTTTAAAAATAAAAAATCTTGGAAGAAAGATAAACTTGCTCTACCCTTAGTTGCTTATTATTTAGGTAATAATTGTTCATTGTAAATCTAGAACTTAAAGGGACACTGTCGACATAGGTTTACGTAAACCTTCTACATTAATAACAGTTCATTTAAACCTTTGAGCAAAAAAATGCTGCAGGATGAAGGATGAAAATATAATTGTTTCTCAAATATAGATTTAAAACTTATTGCTGTGAATGCCTCGTCACTTTATTATCCGAGTCTCTTAAAGTTACCTCTAATTTACCTTTAAGTCAAATAATAGATATGTTGGCTAACATGTTGAGAACTTGATGAAATAACTTATTTTTTTAAGTGAGAATAAGCAGAAAACAGTTAAAAAAATTTCAGGAATTTGTAATTTGCAACTTAAGGTTTATGTAAAAAAAAGTTCGCTTAAAGGACACAAAGATTCATTCATTCCTAAGTTTTCTGGTTCTCACTGTTACTATGTTCTCAAGTATCTGAACTTTGCAGACGAATTGTTGAACTATGTCTTGTGGTTCATTAAGTCCTACATGCGGCCTGACCTTATAGGTCGTATTTACCAGTAAACGATCCTAACAAGCCCCCTACCCTGAGGCCCACATCTATTTATCTAATGGGGGAGCTGATGGATCGGGTTACTCGTTCTTTCTCAGTCTGCTTATAGGATAAAATGAGGTCCTTTGTTATAATTAAAAAGTCTGAATTATTTACAATGTTTTCGTATTTAGAGAAGAAAGATGGATTTCCTGTTCGTTTAGCAAGACCATCAAATAAAAACAGCTTCTATGCCTCACCTACTAATGGACATGCATCAGTTCAAACAGCTGGTCTTGAAGGCAACTTAAACCTTACTCAAGACAGGATTCAATATCAAAGCTCTAGAGGATTTAGAACATCTCATCAAGACAGGTTTTTCTTATTATTTTCGCGGATTTTTAATATAGGGAGATCCATTAAACTGTTGAATAGTAAGACGACATTTAGGCTCAAGTTATGACTTTAAATAATCCAATTAACAAGAATCACAGCAATTATGCAATGTACAATTTACTTACAGTGTATTTACCTAGACCCATTTTACTTAATAAGTTGGTCTTTAAGTCACTGGAAAACCTATTCACTTTTTAGTCGCATAAAATACTCATAAGAACGCTTAAATACAGTTAAATGGGACTCATGGTATCGAAACGCAAAACCAAATCTTATTCTATTCATGTTTCAGGTTTATTGTTCATATTCAGAATCCGTTAAACATTCTCAAGATTCATCTCAAGTTTATGGAGATAAGACAGCACTGGGATCCCCACAGTTATAACTATGCTGTGTTAGCAAAATAAACCCAACTAGGCTTTTAGAGCACTTCCCGCCCATCTTCGTTTTCAATTGTGAACATTTTCCCTTTGTAAAACAAGAACAAATTCAAAAGTTCGCGGATTTAAAAAAAAAATATGGATTTTTAAATTTAATGAAAATATAATTTTCTTGGAGGCAAATTTTTGAAATTTTAATCATCTGTAAACCTTCTTTGGTGATAAGTGAAGTCCCGCACAAAATTTGGACCCGATCGGTTCAGCCGTCTTGACGGTTATTGGATACAATTACAAACAAACAGATAGACAGAACAACAGACAGACAAGCAAAGTATATATATAAAGAAAACCACGGTTGATTGATTGCTTGCTTGATTAGGAAAGAAGATTTTGAATCCGGTGTGCGGGTAGCTGTGCCTGCTGTTCTCCAATGTGTAGCTGAGAATAAGATGGATGAACTGAGAGGACTTCTCTCCAGGGTTGAACTGAAACGGTTTAGAACCGAGGTACATAATTAATTATTTTCTATTTATGTCCACTTTACTGTCCCGGCTTACCACTCTATTGTCCCTGATGACCAATTTATGGTCCCAGTTTACAACTTTATTTTCCCGGCTTGTCACTTTCTTGTCCCAGCTTACAACTTTATTTTCCTGGCTTGTCACTTTATTGTCCCAGCTTACAACTTTATTTTCCCGGCTGATCCCTTTATTGTCCCAGTTTACAACTTTATTTTCCCGGCTTGTCACTTTATTGTCCTAGCTTACACCTTATTTATCCCGGCTAACCCCTTGATTGTCCCAGCTTACAACTTCATTTTCCCGGCTAACCCCTTGATTGTCCTGGCTGGATTTTAAGCATTGATGTCCCTTGCAAACCCTTAATAGATGAAGAAATAACTATCATCGTTCTTGCAGATAGAAAATCATCTTTGAACAACTACATGAAATTATGTCAAAATGTCGACATAAAAATAAGTTAGTAAGTCTAGTGCAATGTTTGATTACATTTTATTTGAGATGAGACAAAAACGGAAAAGGAGGCTGCCTTGTATTTCACATCTTTTTCGGCATTCTATTTATTCACTCTCCCCTCTCAGGTTGAGATCAGTTGGGCTGATGAACTGCGCCGGAATTCCAGCATTGAAGTCTCCGATATTAAGAAAGTTACTGTTACAGATGTCAGGCTGCAACAAATTGTACAGAATAAGTATGCTTTTTCTTCAAAAGTGTGTTGGGCTTTATCTTTTTTTAATTTCAAATTCCAAGGAGGTGGGGGGNAACTAGGTAACCTAACCACACACCAATCACTAGGTTTTCCATATTTTAACTAGGTAACCTAACCACACACCAATCACTAGGTTTTCCATATTTTAACTAGGTAACCTAACCACACACCAATCACTAGGTTTTCCATATTTTAACTAGGTAACCTAACCACACACCAATCACTAGGTTTTCCATATTTTAACTAGGTAACCTAACCACACACCAATCACTAGGTTTTCCATATTTTAACTCGGTAACCTAACCACACACCAATCAATAGGTTTTCCTATTTTCGATACTCTTGAAGGAAAAATTAAACATTAAAAAGGATGTGTTTTTCCTATCATTAACATCTTCGCATGAAGGGTCACTTGAAGTTACGCTTACATTCCCTTTAAAGAGTGCAAGAAGCGCACTTGAAGCCCCCATGTTTGTTTACATACCCATACTAATTTAAATGTATATTTTACTTCATTATAATTCAATTATTTAATCCTTATTCAGGTTTCATCGAGATTACACTGGCGGACGACTTCCTGACTGGATCATTACAAAGTTTAAAATGGAAAATAAAAATGTGTTTAAAATTTGAAAAAATTGAAATAATATATTAATAAATATAATATATTTTTAGTAGCACAAGCGTTTTTTTTCTAAAATACATCCTGATACAGTGTTCATATAGAGATAACTAGAAAACTCCTAAATATGGAAGACGACCTGCAGACTCAAGTTAAGACTATAAATTAGCATGGGACACAGCAATTGTACAGTGTAAACGAACTCATTTCATCTAATTTGGGATTTAATTAACCTGTAGTAAGACTATTTCCTTTGTAGTAACGCCAAGTATTGCGATAAAGTCGTCTTACTATTTCAGAGTTTCATGTAGGAGACATCAAGGTTCCCCTGATGAACAGAATGGTAAGTCGATTCACAACCTCTACCCGATATCGATATCGTCGTATTTATATCTTGAAAATTGCATAGCGGACACGAGCATCTTTAAAAACGGAGTCGATCGAAATTATGTCTAAAGAATACTAACGACATGAAACAAACTGGGCTAACCAGAATAGGGAGACGACATTAAACAATATTGAGGTTGTTGCAAAGCAAGTAGCTTTACTAGTTAGTTATTAAATCACAATTGCTGTGCCTTATGCTATCTGGACCAAATAAAAGTTTTAGTTTAAAAGGACCGTTCACTTATTTGGGTAATTTCAGGGTAAACTAAACAGCCTATTCACTGATTTATGGTAATAGTCTTACTTTTCAAAGACAACTGCGGCTGGAGAAAAAGCCGATTTTTCGCTCAGAATTCGAGCGCAAAGGGACGGTCCTTCTCTATGAACACTATTTAATGTTTTTTTTCCAGTATGTAGTGAATCAAAATAAATTTCGAATATAAAATTAAACTGTAGTATCTAATCGTTAACTGTAAATGTCAGTATTTTTTATCTTTTTTTGTTTTTAACTTTCTATTTCTAAAATAACACTATTTAATCGCATTTAAAATTGTGTATTGCCTGTGTAAAAAGCTGAATTGAACGCGGCATGAAAAATGAAAAGTTGTGCACATACGCGAATAAAATCTACGAACCAAAATACGCGTAATGATTAATTGATTGTCGTAGAGACGTCGTCTTTGTATACACATTTTACATGTTTTAATACGAAAAACGTAAATTTCTTGCTAACTCAAATATAAAAAGTTTTCATATTTTAGTACATAATAACGAACACATAATGACATTAAAATATAATAGATTTAAATGTTATTGGGCTGTTGTTACTGAAAAAAGCATCAAATAGTGTCTATAGAGAGGGACCGTCCCTTTACGCTCGAATTCTGAACGAAAAATCGGCTTTTTCTCCGGCCACAGTTGTCTTTGGAAAGTAAGACTATTACCAATCAAGAGCGAATAGGCTGTTTAGTTTACCCTGAAATTACCCAAATAAGTGAACGGTCCCTTTAAAAGTCGAGTTTCTATTCCAGAGTATCACCATATAATTAGCAAATCCAAACTCTGAATTAACATTTTTTCCGTTAATTTTTTCTCCATTTTGGAATCTTAGACATTAAATTTACAATTTTTTCGTTTAAAGGTAATTACTTGTCACCTCATGTTATCCTAAGGATCCCCAAAAAAGGGAAATTTAGTGAAGATTAGAAAACCGTCATGGATTTCCTGTAATTGAATAATAATGCGAAAATACTGTACGTCTATTCTAATTTGCTAGCTCCGCTTTCTTTGGATCTTAAAACATTTGAAGAATTTCGTTCATATTGATTTAACTGGAGCAATCTGGATATATTTCTCAATATCTTCGTCAAAACTGGTAAACCAGATTTTTGAATTTCCAAGAGAATTAACAGATGTTTGTCGTCGTATATCTCAATACAACAAAGACGACTTAGTATTTATTTTTTTTTCTACCAAGCTTTCAAACAACATGAATAAACATGGACACAAGGACAAGCTATCAATTTCCAGTTAATCTTTGTTTACTTGTAACATGAAAAAAGCGTAAGTTTGAAATAAAATAAAATTAAATTAAATAGAAAAGTCGTCTTTAGTGCATCGATATAAAAGCCGACCACGTTTACTAAAATTGATTTTACTTCTTAATGCTTCACGAACAAAGACAGTGTATAATTTCTCACCTAATTCACATGTTTATTGTGACACTCTGTACAAGGAAAGGCATGGAGGGGCAGTATATACAGGGTGTCCCAAAAAACATGGGAATTCAGTGACGAATTCGATATCGTCTTTGTTACTCTGTTTGTATACTTGATTTTTCTTGTTTTACTAAGAACAACCGTATGCAGTCAAAACATAAAGAAACAAAATGTGAACATAGCAGACGAAACTCTTACAGATTACAGCTTTCTCAGTAGGTATCACTATACTAAATCAAAGAATTATTTGAAAAGACGATATCGAATTCGTCACTAAATTCCCATGTTTTTTGGAACACCCTGTTGTCTATATCAGATAAAGGAAAGGTAGGGAGGGGCGAGTAGCGCTCTGAAATTTATTGAAAAAATACACGTCTAGTCAATGTGTTGTGAAATATGAGCCCCCGTGATTCAGCTGGATACAGTTATATCTAATCCAAGCGTAAAATAAACTTATCTAAAATCTCCATATTTGGGCGGAAGAAATCAATTTTCCTCTTTCTTCTTGGTATACTTCAATACTTGGGAGAAATCTGGTCAAAATCAAATATCATTCTACTGGGTTGTGTGAAAAATTATATTTTATTTTTGAAAAAAATATTTTTTTGGATTATCGAAATACTGTAAGTCGAATTAATCCTAATTTTGCAAGGTTTACCATTTAAATGCAATATCTGAAAATTTTTCTATTTTTCATGCACACCCTTCTTATCATTTTAGATTTGTGGATCTTTTGTTAAGAGAGGAATTTTTATGATGTATAGATCTGAACCCACTCATTCCTTATGTGTGTAACGATTTCCCCCCACCCCCTCGGGAATCGAAAGTCTTAAACTTCCTTAATCCGTGAATCGGTGAAATCTATAGTTTTCATGGGATTTTCAGGCCCCAAGTGGATGGAAAGAAAGCATAATAAAGACCCCCACATTTAAAATAAACCCCCCCACGCTAGAAGTTGATGATGTATTTTTAAAGGGTTTAATTCGCTAATTAAAGGGAACATATATAGGTTTTAGGGGAAAATAAAAAAATTGGGAAAAAAATATGAAAAGGATTTTAAAAACTTGCCTTTTCATGTCCAATATTTCAATTTTTACCCCCAGCTCTTCAAAAATTTCAAGATTCTATATAATTCTGAAGTAAATTAAATTTCAAAAAAAATAAAGTTATGCAAAGTCATTTTTGACCTAAAGTGACAGTTGGCGTGGTTTAAAGTGTTCCTCCAAGATTGGCGTGTCAAATTTCGCAACATCAACCTTTAATCTTGATCAAAGCTTGTAACATTTGAAGGATATTACTTTTCTTTCTTAAAAAGTGTTAAATTCTGAACAATTCTTTCGTTGTTCCTGCAGAAGCAGAAATTTGCAATCATTTTTACAGAGAATCCAGTAGCTAAAGTATAAACATGATGTATCTCTCATTCATCCTTGTACATCAGATATGGCAAATGTGTACCTCAGTCATCCTTGTACATCGGACATGTCAAATGTGTACCTCATTCATCCTTGTACATCGGACATGTCAAATGTGTACCTCATTCATCCTTGTACATCGGACATGCCAAATGTGTACCTCATTCATCCTTGTACATCGGACATGGCAAATGTGTACCTCATTCATCCTTGTACATCGGACATGTCAAATGTGTACCTCAGTCATCCTTGTACATCGGACATGCCAAATGTGTACCTCATTCATCCTTGTACATCCGACATGGCAAATGTGTACCTTATTCATCCTTGTACATCGGACATGGCAAATGTGTACCTCAAGTCATCCTTGTACATCGGACCAGGGGGCGGAAACGTCATGTGTGTGTGTCTGTACCAAAAGAGTGTGTGTAAGTTTACAGTACCGAAGGTGTGTACTGTAGGTATATGCAGTACATACGAATCTCGGTACTTGTACAGTCTACGAGAGTACATTTGTTTATTGTTAATTGTTTACTTAAAAATAAGTTTAATATTTATATATTTAAGTCAACACTATAAGCCAAATGTTCATGCAAAGAATATAACTTGATTAAAGTTTACAACAAATAAAGTCGTTATTCAAGTTTAATTATAATTGACAACATTGTTCTGCAATTTCCTTGACTGTAATTATGTTGTGTGTCTGTACCAAAAGAGTGTGTGTTAGTTTAACGTACTGGTCTGCAAAGCAGTGTGACTGGCTTTCTCATGCCAGACCAGCGCCATTTCCTTTCCCTTTATTCCTATTCCCTGCATCGGACATGGCAAATGAAGGGTCAAGTGAATTTCAGAAACCATTATAGATCTCTAAATATTGTTTTTTATTATTTTGTATTTGAAAAGTGTACAATTCACTAAATGTTTATTTATGCGAAAAATGTTATTGCAACTTATATTTGTATTGTTAGTAATAATGTAAACAAAACAAAAATGAATAGATTTATATTTGTTACATGTTACAAACATACCCCTTCAGTCTTCTGTCAAGATATATAAAAACGTGTGTCAACTGAAGAGCGTTTTCAGTTGTTATTACTTTAACTTTACTATAAGCGTACTTACCTTAAATTAAAAGATTAGAATCATACAGCGCGTCCCATATCATATTTAGATTATCTCCAATCTTTAACGCCAAAAAACGCACATAATACTCAAAAAATCTAGCATTTTCTGGGAAAAAAAGTTCTATTAGCCTTATTAAATTTTTCAAAATATTTCATTCTTCTTAACCCTATTCCCGCTGGGGGTCAAATTGACCCCCCCCTGTAGTTTTTTTTACATAACTCAAAAAGTATTGGTCTGAGGCTGTTGAAATTTTCTGACTTTTCTTACATACCCAAAGCCCTCCCTTTAGGCCTAAAACCGGGCTTTAATACTAACTGCCTGAGTCCTCAGGCACACTGCCTGAATGACTGCTTTTGCCTGTAGCAAACTAAATCTTTGTTTTTGACCCACTTTCACTTGTCAGATTTTGATAAAATTTAGCTTTTTGGAAAGCCTATGACATAAGGAAACGGATTGCACAAGTTTTGCGAAAAAAAAGTTGCAAATTTTTTGCAAACAACCTGTCAAAGGAAATTTGCACATTTTTAGTTTTTCTTGATTAAAAATCAGGATATTTAAAATTTTGCAAAAATTTTTGCATATTTGAAATGGCATGGTCAAGGGCTTTTCAAAAATGTATAATTTGTCATTTTTTGGACAAATTTTTTTTTGCAAACATTTTTACTATAAAACTGGATTTTGCGATAAAAAATTCAATTTTCGCAAATTTGCAAATTTCTAAAAGTAGAGCACAAGAGCTTTCTAATGATGTATCATTTGTCATATTTGGACATAAAACATGGGATTTAGAGGGGGGGGGGTCAAATTGACCCCCCCCCAGCGTATCCTGGTTTTCAAGTACCCCAGCGGGGATAGGGTTAATTTTTCTGATTTGTCCCCCAAATCGTAATTTAGACCCATTGACGCGGTCTAATTTGATGTGGGACACCCTGTATCTAACATCCAAATAACCTTAGCAAAATGTATATTTTGAATTTTTTTAAATATTTAAAAGATACGTTTTGATTATGTTTGGTGATTTTTTGTGATGCAAATCTTGTAAAATATATTTTTACCTTCACTCTCTCTCTCTCTGTTAGATAGGGCTGACGCTTGGCTAAGTTTTGTTTGAAAAAACGAAAGTTTTTCAAAAATTAGTGAAAGTTTTAATGACGAACGTCAAAACGAAAACGAGGTTGCAATTAATAAAAAAAAGTTAGACCAAAAGCCATCGATAACTCACAGTGATACAGAGGTTCCAAGCTCTCTCCCAAAAATCTGTAAGACCTTTGCTTATTATTGCTTAAGAGAAGTAATTGAACAAGCTGGAGGCATGGGTCGACTTTGAAGTGTCGCAACGCCTTGGCCTTAAAGAATAAGTTCTAAAATAAACATATGTAATGCTACAAAACAGTATAAATAAGTTAATAAGGTAAAATTTAAGGCCAAGGCGTTGCGACACTTCAAAGTCGACCCATGCCTCCAGCTTGTTCTATCCGCAGTGCTCATCCTCCCTGGCAGATAAACCTGGTCTAACATGGTCTAACCTGGTCTAGAATAAAAGAAAAAATATGAATGCCTTATTTAAAACTTTCCATTATTTTATTTTTTCAGAGTTTGTCTTTTCAGAGCTGGGAATTATTCTGTTGTATACTCATTATACTAATTGCGTGATATAGATATCCATTGTGGGCAATTTTAATTCAAGAATCTATGCGAATTCGTTTCATTTTAGTTATTCCTCCGATGAAAAAAAGCTATCCTCAACCTCTAACTCTACTCAACCTCTGTCCACATCGGAAATATCCGTTTATCAACGAAAAGAACCTTCAAGTTATTGGTTTCGAGCGAACGGTAATTGCTATGTTTCTTCAACAAACCGTTAACGAACGTATTTAAAAAAAGTTCTATCTTGCCCAGCCCTACTCTTTGCAGTTTCTAGATTTATGATTTAAAGAATGGTATAAACATTGGTGACAGTCTAGTCAATAAATGCAGTTTTATGCAGGCCATCAATATGCATATATTCTCAGCAATTCTCACAGGTTTAGTTTATTCTTTATATTTTATTGTTTATAATTTAGTTTTGTGTTTTTATTCGGACATTTTATTTTATAATGGGAATTTCCGATTTTGTAATTTGCAACTGAACTTTTTCTAAAACTTGTCCTGAGCTGGGAAATTTTGAATGGTGGATATCGGGATTAATGCTTGATCCACTCTTTTTCTTAATCTCGAGATTAAATAATGCTTGTTCTTATCTCGTTATAAATCTCCAGATTAATTGAACGATCGGGATTAAGGATATCCCATTCTAAAGTTTTCAGTTCAGATTAAATATTGCTTGTTCTTCTCATGTTATTAATCTCCAGATTAATTAGCAGATCGGGATTGAGGATATCCCATTCTAAAGTTTTCAGCTCTGAACCTTTTAAAAATATATTCGTTTCACTGCAACACTTTAAAATTTACATAAGAGCGAGAACAAAAATCGACAGCATTCATTCCAAAGTTTTCTGAATCTCTCTGTATATTCGTTGTATGTCATTGGTTACTCTATTTTGTAAAAGTGTGATTAGTTATTTCTGAATTAATAGATTTTAAAATCAATTTTCTTAAACAATTAGTATTAATTTTTCAATTAAATATGCTATCAGGCGCTTCGCGTCCATCGTCTATTTCAGCTTTTAATTGTTGCTCAATCTTTCCGCATTTTCTATTCGACGAAGCAATAATAATTTTTTTTTTCTCGTGAACTTTCTAAATTTTTTGAAATTCTAAGCATTTATAAACCTTCCCTGGGCCTTACACAAATTTGGGCCCGATCGGTTCAATCGTTTTGACATTTATTGGATGCAAACAAACAGACAGACTAGACAAGCAAAGTATTGTTATAGATATAGTAGCTGAGATGTATTTTTTTTTCTGGATATCATTTTTAATATTATTTCCAGGATTTGTGGCAGTGAGTTTGATTAAGACCGGCTCAAGGAATATAGAGAAAACTTTAATTGCAATCAATAATTTTTAAGTCAAGCTAGATTATGAAATAACTACAGAAAAATTCGAAATTAAGCACATTTTGGTTGAAATTTTGAATAGTAAGACGACTTTTAGTCTTAAGTTATGACTTCAAATAGTCCAATGAACATTGTTCAGTCTAAACAGAACCATTTTACTCCAGAACAGATTTAAAAGTTACTAGTAAACCAAATGCACTTGATTATTGCTTTAAAGTCGTCTTCCTATTCCACTGTAGAATGTTGTAAATACCTCACAAAGAATTTTTTTAAAATATTACATCTTCTACTCTTTAACGATTTAAAAAATTGTTCTTTTATTGTTTTCGATTGAAAAAAAAATCTGATAATTTCTTTTATGTTTCTTAATTCTTATCATTTTACCGTCGTTTTCTTAATAAGAGAGGAACTAAACCACATTAACTAATTTTCTAATCCTTTAACTTTACAATCTCTGATGTTGTGCCAGAAGTCAGCAATTATATCAATACAATGAAGACAACTTTTTAATTTATAATGCATTGATCCCTAACAAGCATTTTTCAAATTACAAGTTTACAATTAAACAAAGAGAACCTGTTAATTGACCGCTTCTCTTTGTTTACATGTTTATACGTCTCTGCTGTTTGAAAGAAGGGTATACATCAAAATTGAAGTAGAAAGTCGTCTTCATTTTATTATGACGACGACTATATAACTTAAATATTTTAAACTAGAAATTCTGCTATATTTAATATTCATAATTATGAAATATCACGAGTTAACAAACTCATGCTTTAAAGATATGAAAGAGTAAAAATTGAAGTTTTAAAATAAAACTGGAAAGAAACTCTCCTGTATTGAGAACAGTGCACCGTTTTTCTTTGGACCAGATTTTTTCCCGTTTGGGCCTGATCCCCCAGGCACCAAGGTAGGTGCATGCATTGCACGGCGTATACAGGGAGGGGCTACATTTGTAGGCTATTATATTAACACAATGAAAACGACTTTTTCATTTTAGTTTTGATTGTTAACAAGCTATTTCGAACTAAAACTTTGCAAGAGTTTACAAGTGATCAAAGAGAAGCTTTTTTAATTATTATTATTATAAAGATTTACTCACACTCATAGATATAAATACATAAATAAATGGTGTAGTAATTAACAGCCTCTCTTGACTTCTATGTTTGAGTGCGTTCACCCGATGGCGGTCTGGGTTCTCCAGATGTTTAAGTGTGCTGTTTAAATGCTTGATATGAATCAAAATTGACATCGAAAGTCGTCTTCATTGTGTTGATATAATCCCCTGCCACTATATGAGGGCTACATGGAAGGATGATACTATAATGACGACCTAAAGCTTTAAAATTCTTATATTGAATTTTTACTTGCAAATCATTAAATATAATTTTGTAAAGACGGTACAGTTTACAGTTTACAGTTTACAGTTTACAGTTTACAGTTTACAGTTTACAGTTTACATTTTACAGTTTACAGTTTACAGTTTACAGTTTACAGTTTACAGTTTACAGTTTACAGTTTACAGTTTACAGTTTACAGTTTACAGTTTACAGTTTACAGTTTACAGTTTACAGTTTACAGTTTACAGTTTACAGTTTACAGTTTACAGTTTACAGTTTACAGTTTACAGTACAGAATAGGAGAGCAAATTCAACCTTTAAATTGTTATGAAATATTTCTTAAGGTCGTCATTGAAGACTCATTCTTTGTGGGTTGCCCTGTACTTCAGAGTGCAGTGGGACCCAGTAAGCTGGGGAAAAAAAGACGACATGCATGACTAAAGTATACAGGGAGAACCATAAAACTCTGGAATAGAAAGACGGCTTTTAGACTCAAGGTTTGACTTTGAATAGTCCAATAAACATTAGACACAACAAAGTCGCAGTGTAGACAGACCCATTTCACTTAATAAATAATTTAATAAGTTATTAATAGTATAACAATTAGCTTTGTAACAACATTAAATGCACTTAATTATTGCTCTAAATGTCGTCTTTCTATTCCACTGTTTTCTGGCTCTTATTGTATGAATTTGAATTTTCCAATGAACATGAAATATAGCAAATGTAGACACTAGACAAGCACATTTCAATTGATAAGCTCAAGCTACTCAAACTGAACCAATTTTCTTTATGAAAACATCAAATACACTAAATTTGCAAAAATATCGTCTTCTTATTCTACGGAAAACTAGGTACACAACCTACTGTACTTAGACACATGTAGTAGGTCGTTTATGTAATAGGTACACAACCTACTGTACTTAGACACATGTAGTAGGTCGTTTATGTAATAGGTACACAACCTACTGTACTTCAGACACATGTAGTAGGTACTTTATGTAATAGGTACACAATGTATTGTACTTCAGACACATGTAGTAGGTAATTTAGGTAATAGGTACACAACCTACTGTACTTACACATGTAGTAGGTACTTTATGTAATAGGTACACATACACAACCTACTGTACTTCAGACACATGTAGTAGGTACTTTAGGTAATAGGTACACAACCTATTGTACTTCAGACACATATAGTGGGTACTTTATGTAATGGTACACAACCTGTTGTACTTTAGACACATGTAATAAGTACACAACCTACTGTACTTCAGACACATGTAGTAGGTACTTTATGTAATAGGTACACAATGTATTGTACTTCAGACACATGTAGTAGGTAATTTAGGTAATAGGTACACAACCTACTGTACTTAAGACACATGTAGTAGGTACTTTAGGTAATAGGTACACAACCTACTGTACCTCAGACACATGTAGTAGGCACTTTATGTAATAGGTACACAACCTACTGTACCTCAGACACATGTAGTAGGCACTTTATGTAATAGGTTCACAACCTACTGTACTTTAGACACATGTAGTAGGTACTTTAGGTTATAGGTAAACAAATATTAACAGTTTGTAAATACTTTCTTTCAGGAGTATAAATTAATTCTTGAGTTCTTCAACGAGGCATTCACATTAATTCAAAATGTCAGGTAAAGTCAGAGTTTCAAGTTTATTTTTGACAAGAGAGTTAAATTAAGACTGGGATGGCCTTGGTTTTTAAAAATAATTCGTCCCAACTCGTTAACGAGAGCCTTAAGCTGGATCGTTCGTTCCTTTCCAAATCGCTCTGTTCCAAAAATAATTTTGTTCCGTTTTTTATTAACGATTGTCAATAAAATTTACCGTTCATTGACAGTTAGTTCGATAACGATGGTTGATTGTTAACCATGATTTATCTTCAGCAATGTGTGATCGTTAACGATGTCTTTCATTTTATGAATGAAGTTGAAGATGAGCCTAAACCCGTACATTCCTCTTTCGTTTATATAAGATTCTTTCAGTTTCTTCAAGAATCATTTTCATTGCATTCGTTAATTTCTTCGCACTATATGGACGGTTTGAGAACGATTTGGTCGGTTTGAGAACTGTATGGTCGGTTTGAGAACGAATAGGTCGGTTTGAGAACTATATGGTCGGTTTGAGAACGATATGGTCGGTTTGAGAACGATTTGGTCGGTTTGAGAACGATATGGTCGGTTTGAGATCGATATGGTCGGTTTGAGAACGATATGGTCGGGTTGAGAACGATTTGGTCGGTTTGAGAACTATACGGTCAGTTTGAGAACGATATGGTCGGTTTGAGAACGATATGGTCGGTTTGAGAACAATATGGATGGTTTGAGAACGCTCTCTCAGAAAATGTATTGCTAAGGTTCGAGTTAAAACACTCAATAATTGTTACCTTAATTAATACCAAAGTATATGAACAATCCCTTCCTGCGAATATTTTGGTTTCCCAATCCAAAAATACGAATTTAATAGTTTTGATTATGTATTCAGATTCTTATTCTTAATATTCTTGCCTTAGTTATATAGGGCCTGGTGCAAAGGTATTATAATGTTATTTGTTTGAATCACTTATTGTTTGTTTTATTTTTAATTGATTTTTTCTCTATAGGGTGTCCCAAAAATCATGGAAATTTAGTGACAATTGATAAATCGTCTTTTTTCCGCGCGGCATTGTTAAGTGAACATAATTTTAGTAGTGTTCCAATCTCAATAAATTTTCTGAACTATAATAACTATAATAACTATAATAACTTAAAATTTGAGATTATCATCATTTTCCAAATTCTAAAATTTTGCTGGAAATTATGTTAAAATAAAATGTTTTAAATTAGTAATAATTTTACTTAGTTTTAACTAATTAAGTTTAAACGATAAGCAACTTAATTTTTTTCAGAGAATTCAAAGATTTTGTGAAGACCAAGCTGGAAATGGATGACGAGGAAAACAGCACTAAACCCCCTAGAAAGCAAAACTATTATCCAACCCAAATGGACAAGGAATCCGGGAAAACCAATATGGAAATGAACGGGAATATGATCACTACTGAATCCTTTGTTAAATCAAACAAATACCCAACTAATATGGCCAAAGATCTGAAAATGAGCAGATTAAGATACTTGATGCATCAAAATAGAAAATCCAGAGATCCTTTAAAACTTGTAAATTATCATAACCCTTACAATCGGTTCCGGGGTTTTGAGGATAACGTTTTAAAACAAAAACACAAATATGGAGACCAACTCGACCAACCAAAGACAAATTTTTCAAGTAACCATCCCAATAACATGATTCGGAAAAACTTGATCAGAAATTCGAGAAAAAATATGGAGAATACAAAACTAAATTCTGATCTTCCAAATGTTTATCATTTTCAAAATGATATACTAAATGATCACAATAAAACGATTGTTCTTCCAAATATAAATCTATATCATAATAATACTCCAAGCTATCACACTGATATTATTGATGTTCCAAGTAATCACTATGATATTCTTAATGGTGTAAATGAAAATGCTCTTGAAACATCTGAAGAACTAGTGAATGATTGGAAAGGTCTCACGCTCACTAGTGATGGTTGGATGCCTTTCTTAAACGATAACAATAAAAATACGGGGACTAGGTCTGGTCATAATGAATTTGCCCTAGATCATAATGGAAATAACCAAGATCTTGCTAATAATGAGAAGTTTGCGGAAATGCGCAATGACAATACTAAAAGTGCTGCTGATTTCAAAAGCCAAAAATTACACCAAAATTATTTTCCTATTCATATTGCCGTCGGTGGAAAAAAGATTTGCCGCTGCTTAGCACAATAGTTTTAGAAGCATATTGCTAGCAACGCAACAAATCATTGACTTTGCTTAAAGGGAGTGTTCGCGAAAAATGAAAGGGGGTATAGGTTGACGTCGCATTGAATTTTTACTTCTTTCTGTTAAGTCTTTAAGGAGAAAAGGCTTAAAAACGATTCATAACCAAAGAACGTCGGACCCATACATATTCACGGAGATGCATTATTCCACTCTTGGGTATAAGACGTTTTTAACCATTTTCTTCTTCTAGGCGCAACTTATGAAATTAAAACTAGTAGCGATCAATAACGAATTTAATTCGATATCAGCATATACCCCTTTCATTTTTCGCGAACACTCCCTTTTAAGACGGACCCAAATTCGATATTTCTATTATTTATGAATTGTGCCTGTCTTAAAATATTTTTCGTTAGTATTTATATACTTTTGTTATATTTGGTTTTGTAAAGTAGATTAAAAAAATAAAACATTAAAAAGATTTTATTAAAGATCACATTTTTCGAGAGAGCTGTTTTTTGTTTTTCATTGATCAAAGAATATTTCATTGATCAAAGAATATAAAGTCTGATGGTTCTTTGGTTATTATAATTCACTTGAATATGTTTAGTGCATCTTTGATTGATATTAATGCTTTTTCTCTCATTGATTTCTTATTTCAAAAACTTTTTTGATCGAATTGATCCATCAAAGGGTATAAATATCTCTCAAAATTATGAAGTTATGATTAAGTATGAATTATACAAGGCCCTCGGTATGTATTTATACAATATGCATATTTATGTTGATTATATAGACATCAACTTAACATGCAAAGATTGCAAAGCCCGATTCACAACGGTACCCCTTACAAGCGTTGTACTAGATATCATTCGATATCAATGTCAATAATTTCGAAAACTGATTTTTTTTCGATTGTGGGTTTTCTTCAAAAGTGACATTGCGCATTTCTTATTGAACACCCCCCCTTCCTGTCATGATTATGAAAGATGTATGTCTGCATCAGGGGCACCCCCCCCCCCCTTCCTGCAATGATTATGAAAGCTGTATGTCCATCAGGCTGTATCACGACTTTGTATCAGTCTGCCAACCGTATTGATACACTTTAATTCTACACCAGAAACTTTAGACAATTGGTTTCTACTTCAGTAAAAACCAATTTTGATTTCTTAAGTTATTTAAAAAATTCGTTTATCTATCATAATATCTCCGAGGGGATAAATATAACATATTTAATATATTAAAATATTGAAATTATTGATTACTTTTGTTCTGTACAAGCTGTAACATTATAGCTGAGTAGGATTAACCTTATATTAATATTTAAAACTTGCAAATTTTTTTGTAACAGAATTCATATTTTGAAAAAGCATGCAAAATATCTTGACAAATTTCATCCGTTATATGACAACATTATTTCAAGAAATCTTCTGTTTCAAGTTTCAGATTCATGATTTTTAAGATTGCATAATATTGCATCTGATCAAGACATTTTATAATATTGCATCTGATCAAGACATTTTATAACACATACCTTTTAATCCAGGGGGAAATTTTGAAACATGATCGATATCAGAGTTGACATACACATTTTTGTTATTGATAAAATCAACCATTCTAATGGTATTGACAGTCAATATTTCGTTAAACACACCAACAATTTGAATAGTAACGAAAACATTATGCATACAGCGCTACCCACAAAGGATGAGACTGTAAAGACGACCTAAAACTCTTTTATTAGACGTTTCCAGGGTTAACTTAAGTATTCTGTCAAAACTATCGTCTTTTTCTAGCCTTTTTAATGAATGGACAGAGAAAAAAACAGATTCACAGAGGCCGGGATTCTTAAATAGAAAGAAAAAGACAGTGTTTATTTTGTACAGTCGTCTCTGAAGTCTCATCCTTTGTGGGTAACCCTGTATATTCAATAAATTTTTAAATTGTAACCAAGAAAAGGTTTTGAAAATCGTTAAAAATACCTGTCCATTTCAATATTATAATAAAATTTATTTTTGAAGAGATAAATCTTTTATATCTTATATCTTATTTTAGATTTTATGATTTTATGATTTTACACAATTTATAGAATTTCCAACTTATGAAATATTTATTATATCTTTCTCCCTATCTACTTATATAATATATCTCTCTATTTATTTATTTAATATATCTCTCTATCTACTTATTTTTATATATCTCCCTAATCCTATCCACCTGTCTAATATATCTACCCTATCTTCCTATTTAATATATCCCCCTATCTAACTATTTAATATATCCCCCTATCTACCTATCTAATATATCTCCCTAATATATTTCCCTTTCTACCTTTAAAATATAGTTCCCTAATATATTTTCTTATTTATATTTCTATCTATCTATCTATCTATCTATCTATCTATCTAATATATCTCCATCTACTAGATCTCCCTGAATCGTTATTTACGTGAACTGCATAGTTGTATAAAGGATACAATAGAATTACAAATCTTTGAATCCTCACCCCACCCTCTCATTTTAAACCACTAATACCCCTCCCCTCCCTGTACCTTCCCTGCACCCCACTTGATACCCCCTCCCTGCACCCCCGCCCAGCCCTCCATATCTTGTAGGTGTATACTGTAACCTATCAATCCTGGGCTGGAATTTGATTTGACCATCAAGGCAGAAGCTGAATACAATGCTTGTTTTCAAGTTCACCTAACACTAGGGGGCGAACATACATGACCTCAAGGCGGACATACAGGACCTTAAGGCGGACACACAGGACCTAAAGGCTGACATACATGACCTCAAGGTGGACATACATGACCTCAAGGCGGACTACAGGACCTCAAGGCGAACATACATGATCTCAAGGCGAACATACATGACCTCAAGGCGGACATACATGACCTCAAGGCGGACATACATGACCTCAAGGCGGACTACAGGACCTCAAGGCGAACATACATGATCTCAAACATACATGACCTCAAGGCGGACATACATGACCTCAAGGCGGACATACATGACCTCAAGGCGGACACACAGGAACTCAAGGCGGACATACAGGACCTCAAGGCGGACAAACAGGACCTCAAGGTGGACAAACAGGACCTCAAGGTGGACAAACAGGACCTCAAGGCGGACAACAGAACCTAAAGGCGGACATACAGGACCTCAAGGTACGTGGACTACAGGACCTCAAACCAGACACACATGACCGCGATGTGGACAAATAAGACCTCAAGGCGGACATATGCGAACCTCAAGGCGGAAACACAGCCAACAGGTTATCAAGGCGGAAACACAGGACCTTAAGGCAGACGTGCAGGACCTCAAGGTGAAAATCAAAGACCTCCAGGCGGACACATAGGTCCTCATGGGAAACATATAGGACCTCAATGCAGAATCACCGGATCTCAAGGCAGACACGCAAGACCTTAAGGCGGATGGAGTCTTGGATGAATGTGTTTCTGAAAAAAAATAGATATCTTTGAAAAAATGGAATTTAGTGAGGCTTATTTTAAACTGTGACCTCTGAATGTTTGTAAATCAAATTCCATGTTTAAAGAAGACATTGTCCGAGATGATTGGGGCTAGACATCTGGTGAGGAATGCAAGAAAGTGTTCTTTCCCTCCCCCTCCGCGCCATCTTTCAGATTCAAACATCTGAAAAATGCGGGAGATAATGCAAGGACCTTGTATTTCGCTCATTCCTTCCATATAATTCAGGACAGGAATTTTATACATTTGATATATATCAGACAGAGTAACAGATACGGTGTATAGGTTACTAGAGTAGTTTAAAGTAGGACAGTTGATAAAAGTTTTGATATGAAACAACATATGAAGTGAACCCTAAAACTGTGGAATTGGAAGACGACATTAAAGCGATGATGAAGGCGGCAATACCAGGTGGCATGAAAATTGCGTGTGTTCCACAGCATAATTTCTGTGTTTCATGTTGATTTTACTATCTGCAAATTCGAAAATCTTCTTCCTTCTATTATTTTTATGGACACCATTGTATATAAAGAAAATGGTCCTAAATTAACTCTGCAGAGCTAATCCTTCTTATTACCCCTCCACGTAATATAAGTAACCGACCTCCCGTGGATTTATTCAACTCTCATACTTCCTGTAAAGTGACAATTTCAAGAGTTAATGATTTTATCATTAAACCACCGGGGCTCGTCTCGGGGGGAGGGCTGGAGGGGCCGAGGGGGTTAAAAAAATGGGGTAGGTAGTATACGACGGAAGGAGTTGATTATAAATAATTATAATTTATACTAGTAATTCAAGTTAAATTATATCCTTTTCACATTCACGTAATTTCTCACGTGTTTGTCCTCTCAACCCCAGCTCTACTGTTTAGTGTTAGAGAAATTCATGTTGCCCTGTGCCACTTACAAAGGAATTGAGTTTTTTTTAACCTCTACATCCAAGCAACCCAATGTTAGAGCCTTAGATATTTTAAACTGTGAATTCTGTTGTATCAAATAATCTTAGTTTGAAATATAAAAGGTTCACACCATCACTAGCTTGCAAAGTGAAATGGATTAGAAGATTTGAGTTTGTGGCAAAGACTCAATTTCTTTAGCTTATAACAAAATGTTCGGTGTTGCCAGTGGAATAGACTGAGCAAAAAAACGCGGCCCTGTGCAAGTAAAATTATTAATTTTTGTTAACTACAGGGTGTCCCACGAAACATGACAGTTGGTGAACAGTTTTGAATGTCTTCTTCCAAATACTGTATTAGATATTACAACCTTTTGCAGTTTATTTCTTTAAATTTTTTTTAACTCGTACATATTTTACTGTGAAATGAATTTTACTATAGTATAACTGTAATATAAAATATGTTATTAGTCTCTTTAGTATCAAACAATAAATCAAAATATGCATGAAGAAGACATTTTAAACTATTCACCAACTGTCATGTTTCGTGGGACAACATGTATCTCTCAGAATAGGTTATACAGAGTTACTCACAAAACATAAGTGTGCTAGGCTGGTAACTATTTTCATATTTTTTTTTATTTCCTTCATCTGTAATCTTGTTCCTTTCTTTAATCAATCAACAAACAAGACTTTGATCCGCAACAAGTAGTTTTCTAATTACAAGTTTACAAGTAAACAAAGAGAACCTGTAAATTGAAAACTTCTCTTTGATTCCTAACAAGGAGTTTTCTAATTACATGTTTACAAGTAAACAAAGAGAACCAGTAAAATGAAAACTTCTCTTTGATCCCTAACAAGTAGTTTTCTAATTACAAGTTTACAGGTAATCAAAGAGAATCTGTAAATTGAAAACTTCTCTTTGATCCCTAACAAGCAGTTTTCTAATTACATGTTTACAAGTAAACAAAGAGAACCTGTAAATTGAAAACTTCTCTTTGATCCTTAACAAGCAGTTTTCTAATTACAAGTTTACAAGTAAACAAAGAGAACCTGTAAATTGAAAACTTCTCTTTGATCCTTAACAAGCAGTTTTCTAATTACAAGTTTAAAGGTAAACAAAGAGAACCTGTAAATTGAAAACTTCTCTTTGATCCTTAACAAGCAGTTTTCTAATTACAAGTTTAAAGGTAAACAAAGAGAACCTGTAAATTGAAAACTTCTCTTTGATCCCCAACAAGTAGTTTTCTAATTACAAGTTTACAGGTAAACAAAGAGAACCTGTAAAATGAAAACTTCTCTTTGATCCGAAACAAGCAGTTTTCTAATTACAAGTTTACAAAAAAACAAAAAGAATCTGTAAAATGAAAACTTCTCTTTGATCACTAACAAGTAGTTTTCTAATTACAAGTTTACAGGTAAACAAAGAGAATCTGTAAAATGAAAACTTCTCTTTGATCCCTAGCAACCAGTTTTCTAATTACAAGTTTACAAGAAAACAAAAAGAATCTGAAAATTGAAAACTTCTCTTTGTTTAAATGTTTCAGTTCAGCGTTTCGCACTGTTGGAAGGGTTGGTAGAAATCAAAATCAAAATAAAAAGTCGTCTTTATTGTGTTGATATACACCAAGACGACGGTATAAGTCGCCTTTACAGTCTCATCCTTTTCAGGTAACCCTGTGTATCCCTGATAAATAATAATATCTAAATAAGATATTTTAGCTATAGCTGGCGAAACAAATTGTGGCTGAAGAGATACGCTGGGGGCTAAAAAATTAGATTTTTTTTCTTCAAAAATCTAAGTAGTTTTTCTCGAAAATATTTTATTTTCGGTCACTTCAGCCAGTAATATGCTAAATAATAAAATATTTTTCTGTGCACAGATTTTATTAATCTTAGCACAGTAATGTGAATCAAAAATCGCGCAACCTCGAATTGATTACTACGTCTTTCTTCACAAAACCTCTTGCCTGGCAGGGAGTAATTGAGTGATATGCACGGTGTACTGCAACAACTAAAACAATTAAGAAATTCTAAACAATAAAGGGACTGCAGACGTAGTTTCAAGTGACCTTTCAATTAAAAAGGGGTATGTCCGATTTACAACCGTGCACTTGCGCTTAAACTCCTGTTCATTTGAAGTACCGTACTGACTTTCAGGCTGCTAGAGTTGTACAGTACCGTACTGGCTTTCAGGCTGCTAGAGTTGTACAGTACTGGACTAACTTTTAAGCTGCTAGAGTTGTACAGTACTGGACTTACTTTTAGGCTGCTAGAGTTGTACAGTACCTTACTGACTTTTAAGCTACTAGAGTTGTACAGTACCGGACTAACTTTCAGGCTGCTAGAGTTGTACAGTACTGGAATAACTTTTAGGCTGCTAGAGTTGTACAGTACTGGACTTACTTTTAGGCTGCTAGAGTTGTACAGTACCGGACTAACTATCAGGCTGCTAGAGTTGTACAGTACCGGACTAACTTTCAGGCTGCTAGCGTTGTACAGTACCGGACTAACTTTCAGGCTGCTAGCGTTGTACATTACTGGAATAACTGTCAGGCTGCTAGATTTGTACTGTACTGGACTAACGTTCAGGGTGCTAGAGTTGTACAGTACCGAACCAACTTTCAGGCCGCTAGAGTTGTACAGTACTGGACTGACTTTAAGGCTGCTTGAGTTGTACAGTACTGGACTAACGTTCAGGCCGCTAGAGTTGAACAGTCATGGACTAACTTTAAGGCTGCTAGAGTTGTACAGTACTGGAATAACTTTCAGGCTGCTAGAGTTAAACAGTACTGGACTAACTTTTAGGCTGATAGAGTTGTACAGTACTGGACTAACTTTTAGGCTGATAGAGTTGTACAGTACTGGACTAACTTTCAGGCTACTAGAGTTGTACTAACTTTTATGCTGCTAGAATTGTACAGTATGCAAACAGACTACAGACAGTAAAACGGAAGATGAACCATCTAGAGAGATAATTGTGCTTTAAACCAATATCTGATCAACAATGTGGAAAATATCGTAATTTTTGAAAAGTGTTTAATTCCGACAACTCCCATCAATGTTTATGAATAATAAATGAATGATGAATGAATGATAAATGAATTTTAAATAATTGATAAATGAATGATAAATGAATAATAAATGAAAGATAATTGAATGATGAATGAATGATAAATGAATGATATATGAAAGATAAAAGAATGATAAACGAATGGTAAGTGAAAGATAAATGAATGATAAATAAAAGATAAATTAATGATTTATGATTGATAAGTAAATGATAAATAGATATTAAATGAATGATAAATGAGTGATAAATGAATTATATAAAGAATGATGAGACTGTAAAGACGACTCAAAAATATAACGATTTAAAGCTTGATTTTTGGTTTCTACATTTAATAAGGTATTTGATGGTTTACTAAGAGCTTAAGTACATAAATAAGACAGTTTTTGCCGGCAAGGAACCCTGAATGCAAGAAAACGGGCTAAAAAAATTCCGTACAATCGTCTCTGAAGTCTCATCCTTTGTGGGTAACCCTGTAGTAGAACAGAAAGATGTAAAATGAAAATGAGGGGTCCACCATAATTATATTATTAATTTAACGACGCAATTATCAAATCTAAGGACATGTCCATGGTTTACAATATTAACCCAGTGTGCATCCAATTGTTCGAGTTGAATTAGCCCACTGTGCTCGGGTTTAAACAATTTAGATGATTAAATCATCATGTTCCTCTTAGCTTTACATTAATCTTTAACACAAAGATTGACCCTGAAACATCCTTGACCAGTTATAGACCTAGAAATAAAAAGACTGCTCATAAGGGGAAGTAATTTTTGGTCAAAAAATTTTATTTAGAAACTTAATAATAACATTTTTCTTCAGACGTTTTTAATTCACAAAATTTAATTAAAAATCTAAAAAAATACCAAACCATACTTTTTAGGGAAATCTTTTAATAACACACAAATAAGCTTAAAAAGTATAACTTCTTTGACTTTCAATATCTTTATTTTCGTTGTAAGATTTAAATGCGGAGCTTTTTAGAAGATTTGAATTTAAGACTTTAAAGGTTAGAATTTAGAAGTGCTCAGTTCTTATCGATATGATCAGTGAGAGACTTTTTTTTTGACTGATCACCTGGCTCTAAATTGACCGGTAAAACTTCAAGATGGAAACATCTTTGTGTTTTTTAATCCATAGTGCATATACTCCTTGCTGAGCGCTTTAACTACATCTATTAAAGTCTAGGTTTAGGAACATTATTGAATATTGATTAATGAATTTAAACTAAACAATCTATTAATCGTTAAAAATCCTTTTGCAACTATAAAATGGTCTAGAAGCATGTTAACATTAGGGTTGGGATAAATATCATGGAGCCAAAAATTTAAACTGTTCACATTTATAGTGTGTTCATTTGAACTATCTTCGGTTGTGTGTACTTTAATGTGTTTGTAGTAAATGCCCTACTCCATAACAATCTCCCGCACAAGTATCTATCCGGATACAACTCAGATTCTCTTGACTATCAATGTCAACAAACGGCTACAATCCCGTAATTATAAATGCCATATCAATGGGCACGATCCTCAACCATTTTATCAAAATAGGGAACCATACGGCTGCAATCCCGTGAACTATCAACGCAAATACCACTGGGCTCGTTCTCATTAGCTATCGACATCAATCGGAAGTTCATAACTATCAATGCCAAATCAATAGGCACAATGTGACAATCCTCAACCTGTTTATCAAAACAGGAAACCATCCCGTGATCTATCAATGCCACTTCCACTGGGCCCGATCTCATCAGCTATTAATATCAATTGGAAGCTTGCAACTATCAATGCCAAATTGATGGGTACAATCCTCAACCTGTTTATGAAAACAGGGAACGATTACTCACTCACAGTAAACAGCACGGAGTCTCTATTTCAACTAAGGTATATTTTTTCCGTTTAGATTAGAATTGGGTCTTTTACAGCGTAATTAAAAGTTATGCCCTGTTATATATAACATAGTTAAGCAGTCACAATATGGTATGACAGAGTTATTTATTCCTACGTACAATGAATGGGTTAATCGCAATACATGATTTTTAGTGACGGCTAAATAAAAGACAAAAGTTTGTAAATTAACTAATTATATTTTGCATAAAAAGTGCAAAGAAATAATAAATCAAAGATGGCGACTTTTAAATATATAACACATGAGTTTATGTGAGGAAACTACTTGCAGACATTACGGCGGAAAGTAGGACGACTTGTCCGCCACAATTTACGTATTTACTAATGGGCACATTTAGCTATATGGACAATGTAATTTACCATGAGCCTCCATATTTGCTACATGTTCACTGTAATATTTATTTTAGTGTGTTCACTTCAGTGTGTTCACTTTAGTGTGTTCACTTCAGTGTGTTCACTTCAGTGTGTTCACTTCAGTGTGTTCACTTCAGTGTGTTCACTTCAGTGTGTTCACTNATGAAGGGGGGAGGGGAATTCCTAAATTACGAAGAGAAACTTGGGTTAAATATCCGGTTACATGGCCCGAACCTTTAAATAAAGGGTTATATTCTACTACACACTTCTCATCGTAATTAATTAATCTCTCAATTAGTTCTACACTTCATTAATTCTTAGACAATTCTTAGTCAAACATATCTTAGACAATTCTTAATCTAACATATCTTAGACAATTCTTAGTCTAACATATCTGAGACAATTCTTAGTCTAACATATCTGAGACAATTCTTAGTCTAACATATCTTAAACAATTCTTAGTCTAATATATCTTAGACAATTCTTAATCTAACATATCTAAGACAATTCTTAGTCTAACATATCTTAGACAATTCTTATCTTACATCTCTTAAAAACTACTTAGTCCAACATGTCTTAGACAATTGTTAGACCTTTCTTTGACAGTTCTTGGTCTAACCTTTCTTGGACAAATCTTGGTCTAACCTTTCTCAGGCAATTCTTAGTCTAAGATATCTTAGACAATTCTTAATATAACATATCTTAGACAATTCTTAGTCTAGCATATCCGCGGTAGTCCTTAGTCTCACATATATCTGACAATTCTTATTCTAACATATCCTTTATTGTTCTAAGTCTAACATTTCCATGAAAGTTCTTAGTATAGACAACTCCCAAATCGTCTATATACGTGTACTCTGTCCTATTCTTGTCTGAGTCTGTCTTATTCCTGTCTTTGTCTTACATTATTTAATTTTTCATTTTTATCTCTGAGTTAGTTTTTCTCTGTCCTTAATATATCTCTGTCCAGCAGCTGTTTCTGTCCTATATTTGTCTCTCTGCTACGTTTATTTCTGTCCTACATTTGTCTCTGTCCTTCATTTGTGTCTATTATACATTTAACGCTGACATTCGTCTCTGTCCTGCATTTGTTACTGTCCTAGTCCTAGAGGGGGGTATGGCTGAATAGTGGAGCCAGGGGGATATGGCTGTTTGCAAATGGGTGGGGGGGGGGATGGGGTTACAGGGTGTGTTTATGCTTGTCTGAATAAGAAATTTTGCAAGAAGAGGAATAATCCAGGTTTTCTCTGTTTATTTTTAAATTTACATTTATGCAGAGGAGTGGAGAGGAGGGTATACAAATATACTCACTAGGGGCCAGGATACCAGCCTTTCTCTTTAGATGTTTCTTTATACTAGCGTTTATAGTACTCAATATTTAAAGGGATTTCAAACAAAATTGATCCTGCAATTAAAGAGATGGATGACTGGATATCTTCTCTTTTACTGAAAATGAAAACTTGTAATTTTTGGATTTGTTAGAAAATTATTCGAGGATTTTTAAAGAGACAGCCGAGCAAGAAAATGGTTGGGGAATCAATCGAATTAATATCCTGCTACACTCTTAAAACAGAACGCTGAATGGATCTGTAATTTGTGTCAGACGGTGGTAAAAGTTGTTTTCTTAATTTGTTTTGAAATAGAAATAGGATTAAACGCATTAAAAAACACGGAGGTACATGAAATATAAACAATATGTCACAATACATTAAACATGCAGTCATTAAACGTTCTCTACTGCAAGGAATTGGGCTGTATTCTGTATTGTACATACAGTACCAAAGAATTATAATGTAGAGGTAGTTATATCCAAGGTTATAATGCAAGGATAGTTATTTCAGAGGTGTAAGCATTTTTAGTACAGCAGTGTACTTTCTCTGGGCTGTTAAGTGAACACAAGACGGTTGGCATAGCCTGACATGGGATCCATCTTTCACATAACAAACCAATGAAATATTCTGGTCATTGGAAATTTTTATGTGAATTATCAAAATTTTTAATATTAAATGCTTTTATCCTCCTCGGATAGAAGAGGAAAACTGATTCTTCTATTCTTGTTTACAAGCACCGCCCAGAGAGAACTAGTTTCAATATGTACGCAGAGAATACGCTACAACAATCAAATTGCCTTGTCTTATTACCTTGATACAGTGTACTGTAATTAACCAGAGATAAGAGAGTTACAGAGATCGATTAACACCTATAATATGCGATATTTTCCACAGCATGTTCTATTGTGGACAAGTACTGTACACGACCAATCAAGAGACATCTGTATTCGGGGATATTTTTTTTAAGGATCCTTTGAATAGGAAATTCAAATTCATTCTTTAAAAAAAATAGAAAAAATTCATAAACGTTTTATGTTAAAAATTGGAGATTTCTTTAAAAGTTGTAAAACTTAACCCCTGAATACAACAAGTGGCCGTGAGATGTCAGTCAAAAACATTACGTGGCGTGCAGGGACAATATAGGCCTGCTCGCCCTATCCAGGTATAGTGTATGAGCAGTCTGTGTGTCTGTGTAATTAACTTACTGCACCCTCAGAATATATATACTATAGAATAACAGGTGGCAGAAGCAGCATATAGTATATCTATTCTGAGGCTGCACCATAACATGTACTGTACTGTAATGTACTATACCACATAACTGTCATGTTCTGTACTCAAGGTCCCGATTATAAGTCTAGCAAGTCCTAACCTCATTACCCATTAAATGTTTATTTTGTGCTTTTACTTTAAATTTTAATTTTTAAGTATGTTAATATTTGCTGTTATTTTAACATGTACGAATCTATGTAAGGAAATCACAGGAAAAAAATTTCTGTAAAAAAACCTAGACATAAAAACTATGGTAAAAACTATGGTAAAAACTATGGTAAAAACTATGGTAAAAACTATAGTAAAAACTATGGTAAAAACTATGGTAAAAAAGTCTAACGTTCTGGGACAAAATATCACTGGAAATAAAGTTTTTTTAGATTCCTAGGACTTTTTTCCTAGATAATATGTGGGCTGCCAATAAAGTCTCAGGAAATAAAATTACAGGACTTAAAGTCTGAGACGTATTCAAAAAAATGACTTTTCTTCTATTCATCTGCATTTTGAATATAGCCAGGGGCGTTTTTAATATCCAACCCCTTTTTTTCTATGAATATTCTTAAAAAATAAAGTCTTTATTTCCAGTGACTTTTTATTTATAGGACTTTTTTCCAGAGTACTTATTTGTCAGTTACTAACAAGTACTGCACATGTACTGCACATGTACTGCACATGTACTGGATAAAGTACAGCAAGGAACGTGAAGTCTTGGGTGGGACCTTTTTAAACCCTGGTATTCATCCTATCTACAGAAATCAAATAGAATCCGATTACAAGCATGAAATTAATATTTCTTACTTATATCTCAAACCTCTAGATGAGAAATATAAGAAAAGTTTCAATTTGAAACCTTCACAATTTGTCTGTTTATCAACTAAAAATTCTTTTATTTTGTCGAAATGAAGGTTTAATTTTGATTTAAGGGTCAAAATATAGAATGTCAAATTGAACAAATTAATTTGTGAAACAAAGCAGGCTTGCAATTTTTAAAACGATTTGAGGCAATGAAACGGGAATTAAGAAGTTCCAATTTCCAGTTTTAAGAAAATGTCTAAAATGTATTTTTAATCTAAATTTTTGCCAACTAATATCGAACCATATTAAAAGTTATGCAATTTTTCAAAAGAATGAAAAACCACGAGTTTCGGCTTAATTTTGCACGAAGATAAACTTTTCTTTTTGCACATTTAATCTTTCCATTGTGTTGACTTGAAAGCGTTTAATTTCATTGGTTAAACGGAACAGATGAGTCCTGAACAAAGCAAGTTACATAGTTCATGGTTTACATGAAAACTAATCTATGGTCGCTAGATTGAAACTTGAAATATCACTCTCTATACCGTATACAGGGTAGAGTAATAGGACTATTGTTTGATAATTCTACACACTTTACACACACTCACACACCCCCTCACTCACGCACTCAATTACTCACTCACTCACTAACTCACTCACTAACTCGCTCACTCACTCACTCACTCACTCACTCACTCACTCACTCTGTATTTTAGGCACGGTTCAAAAGTATGACCATTTTTGAGTGGGTTCTGGGGTTTGAGGAGCGGTTGAGGGTAAAAACTGGTAATTAAAACCAATATGCAAACATATCTCGACAGAGTGTTCCAAAACGTCCGAATTTAATGAATTCGATACATTGATACAATTTTAAGTGGAACCAACCATATTTCAGCCGTGTCTTAAATCTAAGCTGCGGCTCAAATTCTTTAAATTCGGCCTCCGAACACATTAATAATAGTAACGCACTTAAGGTAAAACACATCTCTTAATTTTGGTATTTTCTAAATACAGGGGACATTAGTTCCAAAACTAACACTTGGCCCATTTCTAACACTGAGTGTTAGAAATGGGTGAAAAATTGAAAGACTGGGCTTTAAGGATCCCGGCCCATATCAATAAAAAAATCTTGTTTTGTTACGTAACTGCGTAAATTGACATTGATAGGAATTCGAGTAATTATCTCAAACCAGGATATGTTCCGAAAACGCGACATGAGCTGAAATGTGGTAACTGTTTCAAAATCGGGATATGTTCCAGAATGACAGAACATGGACGGCAAAACGGGACTACACACCAAATGAATCATCTCCTTCCAGGGAGGTTATTGTGAAGTATTAAAAACTCATGTTTTTTGGGACACCCTGTACAAGAAGATAATGCTTCCTTAACCTTTCTCTAAAACCCTTCCAGAGATTTAATCAATTTTATATTTGTAAAATATGATTTTGAGAAGAATAGTAATTCAAAGAATAAATACAAAAAATAGTGAGGAAATCCCCCCTCTCCCCCTACCGTATACAGGGTGTATACTGGATACTGGATACTGGATATAAAGGGTGAATACTGTATGTGTGTTTACTAGATAATGGATACTAGATACTGCAGATACTATATGTAGTATATAGAGTGAATACTGCATACCGGATACTGGATATGCAGGTTGTATACTGGATACTGCATATACAGGGTGTATACTAGATACTGGATACTCTATATAGTATACAAAGTGTATACTGGATACTGCATATACTTGATACTGGATACAGGATACTCTAGTATACAAAGTGTATACTGGATACTGGACACAGAACAGAGAGTATGAATAGAAACGAATTTAAACAATCCCTCGGCATGAATCAGGGAATATAGGTATAAAGGGAAGGAAAATGGCGCTGGTCTGGCATGAGAAAGCCAGTCGCACTGCTTTGCAGACGAGTTCGTTATCACACACGCACACTCTTTTGGTACAGACACACAACATGACTAGAGTCAAGGAAATTGCAGAACAATGTCGTCAATTATAATCAAGCTTGAATAACTAGTAGTTTATTGTAAACTTTAATCAAATTATATTCTTTGCATCAAATGTACTCTCCGACTGTACAAATGTACAGAGTGGATACTGGATACTGTATATATACAGAGTTTATACTGAATACTATTGGATAATGGATACTGTATTCAATATTACGGTAATATTATACACTTCGAAAAATGTATAGACACAAGATTTCTCCTGGAAGTCTTGGCGGCTCCATATTTCAGTTTATGCTTGTCTCAGACTCGGCCGCCGAACTATTTGACAAATGCTAGCATTCAACATTAATCACAAAAAACAAAAAGCATTAATTTTAAGTGTTTGAAAAAAACATCAAAAAAATTCTTTTTACATTTATCTTGGTAACCTTTCTTCTTTCTCGTCTGTTTAAATACCTTGTATATACAGTATCCAGTATTCTGTATACTCTATATACAGGGTGTATACTGGATACTGTATACACTATATACTGGATACTGTATATTGGATAGTATAGTCAGTATAGTTATCACATAGAAAGGGACAAAAATAAACATAATTAAAAGCTTTTGCTGAAATGTTAAATTATCAAATGTTCAAAGTTAACATTACAATTTTAATGCATTTGAGAAATTTTCCGAAAAATTTTGATTATCCGTGCAGGTGGTTATTTCAACATTTTAAAAGGAAATATATTTTTTTGAACCTTTCACTTTTATCTCGATACAATTAAAGATATTGTTTTTTTTTCTTCACATGAACGTACCTTTGTTTAATGAAGAAAATTACAAAATATGGAAAATAACTCAATGCCGCGCAATATTTCAAGATATCTTATACGGCCATGATCTCTTTGCTACTTGACAGTGCAATATTGAATACTACAACTAAACTATCTACAGTGATAACCAGAAAACTCTGGAATAGAAAGTCGACATTTAAACTCAATTTATGACTTTAAATAACACATTGAACATGAGGCACACCAATTGTGCAGTGTAAACCGACCCATTTTACTTTATAAGGGATTTAATAACTTTCAAGTAAAGCTATATGCTTTAAACAACATCAAATGTACTTCAGAAATGGTATAATGTCGTCTTCCTATTCCACAGTTTTCTGGTTATGACTTTATCAGAATAACAGTTACAAATATTAAAGGTCTATGACATCAGGTTGCAAAGGTTTGTAAAGATTTTCTGAGTTTGTGACAATTGAAGTGTTTGAATTGAAAAAAGATATCTTTATTATTAATATATATAT
>NW_019397460.1:208722-222424 GCF_000591075.1 Eurytemora carolleeae | reverse complement strand
TGGTATAGGGTTTACTAATGAGATAATATTAGTATATGGTATAGGGTTTACTAATGAAATAATACCATTATCATATTTTAAATATTAAAGCTAGTATCTATTGGACAAATGTATAATATACGCCCCTATCTTCCCCTTTCTTAGCCGATTAAGGGGGGGGGGGCTTTGCTCAAATCCTAATAATTCCTAATAAAAATCCTCAGTAAATCCAACCCCCCTCCCCCCTTTATGAATATATAATTCTAACCCCTCCTTGAATTTCCCCCTGAATAGAAAAAATAAAAAAGAAGTATTGCTTGCATTGTATGCAAATGCACCTAATAGATTGTACATGCAGTCTTGAATTTTGTGGATAAAATTTAACTACTCCATTACTATTTGGAAGCTAGTAAATCCTTGTGTATGTGAATATATCTTTATAATGTAAAACAAGATATGCAAGATTTGATCTAAAGTAAGGGGGAGGGGGCCGGGCGGGGTGAAATGTGGAAAATTTTAGTTTTTAGGACTTGCTCTAAAATTTAGTGTTCTTTAGAGCCATCAGATTTTGGCAGTTGGTCTGAAACTCAGGGATTTGTATAAAAACGTTGTAAGTTGAAAATGGGTATGTAAAAAAAGTTGAACTATAGGTCAATAATGACCGACACTTTGGAGTTATTCTACAATTAGTCAATTATTAGCCTTATTACATATAAAGATTAAGAGTTTTTTCTTATATTTTAATGGGGCCCAGAGCTGTGCACTCAGCACTCTGGTTTTTTTCCGGGTTTGAAATGAATCGTTGTGAAACGAACTTTCCCCTTTTTTAAATGGAGGGTCATCAAATCATAACAACAGTCGTATTAAAATAACCCCAAGATGAAGAGTTAGTGCAGATAATAAATTAAACATTTAAAACATTTACGTTAAGTCCATTTCTAATCATAGTAAAATAATTTGTGTAAAAACAGAAAAAATTATTTGTGTAAATGAGAGTTCGTAGATACAAAGTTGAAGGAAGATGACGAAAAAAAAAATAAAAATGCATGTCATGCTTATTACATATGACTTCGATTTTATGTCAAATTTTCCATATTTTCCTTTTTACCAAACAATAGATATTAGTTAAATGTAAAATACATATTACATGTAGCCTATAGACTAAATCCTCATGTTATACAGGTGTTTTCATGTTATACAGGTGTTTAATTTCAGTGTAAGGTTATGAAATACAAGCCAAATGATATAGGTATAGAACTAAGCAAAACCGGCTGTATCATATTATACCTAAACAAGCCTATAAAGGGAATTCAAGGCGTAATTTAAATTAACATTCCGTTTAAAAAGTGGCGTGTCTGATTCACAATGATACCTTTTAAAACTCTATCCGAAAAATTCGAAAGATATACAGGGTTACCCAAAATGGATGAGACGACTCTATGAAATTTATTCTGTCTGTTTCCTTCCATTTATGATTCCCTGCAACTGGAAACTCGTTTCTTTGTTAAATCTTTAAATAAGCCATTTAAAGACAATGTTTAGGACAGAGGACATAATTTAACCTTGAAATTGTGATATATTTTAAGAGTTTCATGTCGTCGTTACAGTCTCATATTTTTGGGTAACCCTTTATTTGATATCTATTGAATTTGTATCATAGCAATTATAGAGAAACCCATATTGAAAAAATAATTCATCCTTGATCACTTAAAGGCATGCACCGTGTATCTGGGAAGTACATCTACAGTATCTTTAATGGAACTAATTAAAATGGAGAACCCAACAAAGACATGTATAAACAAATACAACAAATCTACTTAAAATGGATTTAACTAAGTTTCAAGGATTTCAAGTATTAATATGTCTATGACGTCAGCGACGGAATCTTACGGATATTTAATTTGAAGTAATTTTGACGTAGTTTGAAACAGATAATTTTGGCTTAATCTAAAAAGTGATTGGCACTTAATTCATAACATGAGATGTATCTCTTTCAATTTTGAAGGTATAACACAGGAAGACAACATTTAAGAAATCCCATTTTGAGTGTAGTATGTTTCTTATTGTTTGAATTATAAGGATTATGAAGAAGACGATAAAAACGTCTTCACTTTATTCCCATCTGTGTAAGATCACCCTGTAAAACCGGAAAACCACATTTGGTAAATTTAATTATCTAAAATATCTGGAGAATTTAACGAATAAATTCACAATAAAAAATGGCACTGAATTCCTATTCTATTTTGACAGCCTGAACACTGTAGACTGTACAGTGTACAGTTACAGTGTACAGTGTACAGTCTATACTTTAATGCACATGCTTAGCCGTATTGTCGAAACATATGTCACAAAACTTAAAAATTGTCTAAATTAAATTTATTATAAATGCATTTATGTGTTTTAATCAAGGTTATAGACTTTAAACAACCTTGGTTTTAATCTCTTGTATAATCAATCACTGTGTGATGAGTACAATACTGAAAAGAGAAAGGAAAATTGTATGTTCTTTGAACAGGTTTTTATTCAATATTTTCCAGCTTTCCTTTCTCTTTCTCTTATATACTCAGGAATACTGAGAAGCCTCGAATTATATTCTGGATGTGTTCACAGAATTTATACAGAGAGAAACTTGATATTCTTTTAACAAATGATTTCGAGACTCTAAACCATATCTTAAGGGTTGTAGAAAATATTTAAATGCCACGGTTTTTCAGTTCTTTTGTAGCCATATCATATCATATTACAGATCTAATATAAAATTGTAAAAAGAAGCAAATTTTGGAATCACAAAGACGACATTGTAACAACGCTTCACGTTACAGAACATTCACATCAACAATTATAATTACACTAAAATGAAAATTTAGGCACGAGTTGCAAAGATATTTATTTGATCTAACAACAAAGTATTTGCATTTCAAATCAAATTAAATCTAATTGAGGTTGCAGGACTTATTTTTTAAGTGGGTTCATATCATAATTTAAAAAGTTTTTTAATACATTTTTTTTGATAAATATATATGTTTATAGTTATCAAAGATGAAGGGAGATCATTAATTCATCTCTACTACCATTTGTTTGTGTGCTCTGGCATGACATCTTTATGAGAAAAAATACTTATTTATGTCTTAAACCATCTAGTTTATAAAGATTAAATAAAATTGGACTGTCATGTTATTACAGGGTATCTGAAAATCATCTTCAATTTTCCTATATTAAAAAAAACACGTTACACGATATTCTCTAATTTCTTAAATTTCTAAAATGAGGTCTGCGTGTTTTGAATTCTGCAATATACAGCTAATCATACATTATATCACGATGGTTACTTTAAAGCAATGCTAAATAAAAATTTAGTATAAAATGAGCATAGTGCACAATAGTTTCATAAAATGACTGTATTGAAGATTCCTATAAACAAACTGCAAAAACCGTTAATATTGAAATCGTTAACGAAAGAAAATAACCTTTTATAAGAAAAAGAACAATTAAAAAAAATATATATTTCTAATCTTTTATTCTATTGTTTGCGGCTGCCAGGTTTCTGGTTTAGGCAGCGCGCCTATCTGTCCAGGACTTCCATGATAGGTACCTGAACTAATTTAAAGGAATTGAGTTTTTGCCACTAACTCTGATTTTCTAATCCCTATATCTTTGCAATCCAATGTCGAATACCTTACATATTTCCAACTATGATTTCTGTTAAATCGAATAATCTAAGTTTGAAATGATAGAGGTTTAGGCCATTAGTTTGCAAAGATATAGGAATAAAAAATCTGGTAAAGACTTAATTTCTTAATTTCTCTGTTAAGTAACTACAGTTGAGAACTCTACCCAGCTGCAACTACAGTTGAGAACTCTACCCAGCTGCAACTACAGTTGAGAACTCTACCCAGCTGCAACTACAGTTGAGAACTCTACCCAGCTGCAACTACAGTTGAGAACTCTACCCAGCTGCAACTACAGTTGAGAACTCTACCCAGCTGCAACTACAGTTGAGAACTCTGCCCAGCTGCAACTACAGTTGAGAACTCTACCCAGCTGCAACTACAGTTGAGAACTCTGCCCAGCTGCAACTACAGTTGAGAACTCTACCCAGCTGCAACTACAGTTGAGAACTCTAAAAATGAAACTTCTGAAACTACAGAGAATCCTGATAATACTGAACCTAAACCATCAGCTAAAAAAAATCTGCGGTTCAGCAAGAATCTGCCTTTTTAGGCACAGGAGGATCTTACAAGATAACTACAAACGATTCACTCTTTTAATGGAACCATTAATCTTTGAAAAATAACATTACTGTATTTATATTTAGTATCTATAGAACCAGAGCTAAACACTTTAGAATGTGATATCCTTAATCCCGAGCTGAAAACTTTAGAATGGGATATCCTTAATCCCGATCGGTTAATTAATCTGGAGATTAATTACAAGAGAAGAACAAGCAATATTTAATCTGGAGATTAAAAAAAAGAGTGGATTAAGCATTAATCCCGATATCCACCATTCAAAAGTTATCAGCTCTGATTGTATTAAAGTTTGTTGTAGTATTTATTATGATGATATAATATTGGCAGTCCCCCCCCAGCGTATCCTGGTTTTCAAGTACCCCAGCGGGGATAGGGTTAAAAAGTCTCGAAAAATAAAAATCCTGACCGAAATTTATTATTTCCTGCCCCAACTAGTAGGTATACAAATAGATATTGTCTGATTGTTCTCATTTTCCATCGTGGTTAGTCATAAATTGAATGGTTACAATTGGTATTTGCGATATTTCGTTAAATTTTCGCGTATTTTTCCACAATTTTTAAAGATTTTAACGCTTGAATTTAGTTTTTTAAAATTAGTAAATTAAATTTAAATTAAAGTCTGTCATAGGGCTGCGGGTCGTTCCTGGGGAACAATCGTTATTAGATGGGAATGAACAAAACAAACGATTAAAAAAAGTAGAAAAACGCCCAACCCTAGTCTGGTAGTTCATTAAAAGATATAATTTCAGTATACCAGCCAACCCCGGACCAACTCAACCGTCTTATAAAACAAAAATCAGAGTAAGAAATATGCAATAATTGAAAAATATTGAGTCTCCAATATTTTTCAATTAATTTTTAAAATAAGATTCTTTTAAAACTAAATGCTGGTCAGTTTTGCTGTCGAAGGCTCTATTGTATGGAAAATTTCATCTCCTAATATAGACGCTCTCGTCTCTATAATTAATGACGTCTTATGATGTTTTTATCTATCTATCTTAGCAGGCGACATTTTCTAAATGTTGGAGCGCATCGAGAGTAACCAACCTTATCATACAACCTTGGTTCCGCTTTTTAATATTCAAACTTAATGGCAGAGTTGTAAAAACCATAATAAGATTTTAAATACTTTGGATCTGTCATCTTAAAAAATATGTATAATTAGATAATTTTAATTTGTAAATTTTCTCTGACTTCTTATTTTATTTTAGTTTATGATAATTTAGCGGAATCTGAATAATTTGCTGTGTCCTTGGTGGACATTAAACGTTTGGTGCTTAGATTAAACATTGTTTACATACTACTTTATAGAATCTGAACAATTTGCTGTGTCCTTGGTGGACATTAAACCTTTGGTGCTTAGATTAAACCTTGTTTACATACTAATTTATAGAATCTGAACAATTTGCTGTGTCCTTGGTGGACATTAAACGTTTGGTGCTTAGATTAAACCTTGTTTACATACTAATTTATAGAATCTGAACAATTTGCTGTGTCCTTGGTGGACATTAAACGTTTGGTGCTTAGATTAAACATTGTTTTCATACTAATTTATAGAATCTGATTTAAAGATTTATCAATAATTATGTACGTATTAAGGTTCATTTAATTTGCTGTGTCCTTGGTGGACATTAAACCTTTGGTGCTTAGATTAAACATTGTTTACATACTAATTTATAGAATCTGATTTAAAGATTTATCAATAATTATGTACGTATTAAGGTTCATTTAATTGTATTGTATTGAAATATATTGCTAAAAGATATTGAGATATCAGGAATTGTGTCACAGTTTCATTTAACAAAGAAACTGAGTTTTGGCTACAAACTCAAATTTTCTAATCCCTGTATCTTTGCAACTTGATGGTTTAAACCTTTTATAATTTACCCTTAGACTTTTTCATATAACATAACTCATAGTTTTAAATATTAAATGTCTACGACATAGGGTTGCAAAGATAAAGGGATTAAAAGATTAGAGTTTGTAGCAAAAACTTATTTCCTTTTAAATTTTAATCAAAAGTATCTAAATACAATACAAGACAGTAATAACAAGAAAACTACATATAATAATGATCGTAATTGTTTTTTCTTTTAATCAAGAAATATAACTAAATATTTTATCATTTGTAAATGTTATAAATCTATATAATAAAACAAGACATTCGTATATATATGTTGCCTGTAGCCGGCCAAACGGCTAGACCAATTGGGCTGAAATTTTTTGTGGAGACTCATGGGTGGCCGGGAGGGGTGTTATAGGCTAAAAAAATTTCAAGCATTTTTTTCCTCAACATTTTTTTTTCACGGTTACGCTGGGCCCTTCAGCTAGTTATAAATATATGTCTTAAACTGTTAAGGGAACAGACAAATCAGAGTTTTCAATTTGAAATTGTTTTAAATTATATATTTTTTAAACCGTCAAAGGAACAACCAAATTATAGTTTGTTATTTGTAATACGTTATACATTACATATATGTCTGAAACTGTTAAGGGAACAACCAAAGTACAGTTTGATATTTGTAATTGTTATAAATTATATATATGTCTAAAACTGTTAAGGGAACAACCAAATTACAGTTTGATATTTGTAATATGTTATAAATTATGTAAATGTCTGAAACTGTTAAGGGAACAACCAAATTACAGTTTGATATTTGTAATATGTTATAAATTATATATATGTCTGAAACTGTTAAGGGAACAACCAAATAAAGTTTGTTTTTTGTAATACGTTATACATTATATATATATGTCTGAAACTGTCAAGGGAACAACCAAATCACAGTTTGATATTTGTAATATGTTATAAATTATATAAATGTCTGAAACTGTTAAGAAAAACAACCAAATTATAGTTTGCAATTGGTAATTGTTAAATTCTATGACTATATATATAATAAAAGAAGACATTCTTATATATATATTCCCTCTGACCAGCCAAACGGCTGGAGCGAATGGGCTAACATTTTTTGTGGACACTCATGGGTAGCCGCGGGGGTGTCTTAGGTAAAAATCGAATTTTTTTCAAAATTTTTAATTAAAAAAATATTTCAACGGGCAACGCCGGGAAGGGAACGATCACATAGATCAGTTACATAAAACTAAATCCTAAGACAATTAAAATGTCTTCTATTAAATTCCATTTCTATTGGGACACCCTGGTGCCATGGTTGAATTAGACAATAAGACAGTTTCTAGATATTTTCTACAACTAAAGGGATCAGGATCCAGACAACTAATTAGAAATAGAAATAAGGGATTTAGCAATTTCAAAATTTCAAATATTTATCTCCATCAAAATTCGAACTTCATTAAATTTTTGAAAATTTTGAAAATCCACGAAATTTGTTGCGAAAATCCGCGAATTATTTTTGTTTTGTTTTACGATGTACACAAAGAGAACATGTTCACAATTAATTTAGAAGATGGGCGCGAAGCGCCCTCTAAGGCTAGTCTTATAAACTACTGTAATGAATAACGTGTAACACTATATCTATAAACCTGAACTAAATAACTACGTAACATGATTAGTTTATTTACGTTGTGTATGAAAACGAAAATTTGTAATTAACTTTAACTTTTAACATAGAATCAAAAATACATTTAGTTGGAATAGACACTGCTTCGATAACAGTGAGAGAGTAATTCTTCTGGGTTAGCGATTGAGAATTGCGTCCTGAATCACTCGCTTGAAATATAGAACTAGATTGGAAATTGGTACAGATAGATTTTTTCCGGATTAGCATTGATAGTAAAGAGATATATTTTGTCCGTATTGGCATGGATAGTAAAGAGATAGATCGTGTCAAAATTGACATTGATAGTAAAGAGATAGATCGTTTCTGGATTGACATTGATAGTAGTATTCCATGGGAAAATATTTCCGTAAATATTCCATGGGAAAATTTCTTTAAATTAACATTGTTGTCCCGCTTTAGCAATCTTCTGTTCAAAAACGTCTTGATTAAGGTTCTATAGCAATTTTTGATAGATGACACCCCAATTTTTTTAAAAGTTAAATTAAAAAGTCCACTTTTTATATATTTAAATATAGACCAGTTCACGCCAATAAACATCTGATAAAAAAGATAGTAGCACGAGTGCCAGTAATAAAAAAAATCTATAGTTTATTTTAAAATTGTTGAATTTTGATGCACGGTTCAATGATATATTTGCAAAGAGAATAGAATATATATTAGAGTGGAATTTACTAGAAAAAAGTGTAAAACAATCATTTTGCTGTACTGTTTCCATACTACATGTGTACTTTACATATTTGTGCTATATAACCTTTTGGGCCCTGGAACATTATTTTATAGAAAATCTAAAATTAAAATTAAAAGAAAACAAAATTATGAAATAGGCTGGTTTCATAATTGACCAATGATCATTTCATATAGACTCTATGTCTTTCACTTTACAAACGATGATTTTCCGTTATAACAATAAATCAAATGATGTTTTTATTCACCTAATTCATTTTATAAAGTTTATTTAACAGCTTTAAAAAATTCGAAATTGAAATGGATATTCTAGGGAACATACTGTATTAATGTACTCTACTACATATAATTTGTGAACATTTGCATGATTTGTACACTTTGCCTCACTTTCAGGCTGAAAGGGACTGACAAAATTCATACCGAGGGATTGCCTAAATTCCACTCTAATATATATTCTAATCTCTTTGTATATTTGATTATATTTAAATAAGAAGAAAGAAATTCATTTCAAATTCAACATATTACACAATACAAATACTGATTTTAGGGTCGGGCCCTCAATTTTCCTGTTTTTCGATTACTGGAATAGCTGTATAACTAGTTTTATATCTGATTCTATCTCCACTATAGGAGACAGCAGTCAACAAACATTCCAGTTTATCTCTTCATTTCACCAGTTAAAGTTATTAGAAAAATATGCGGCTTCTTGTGAAAAATATTGGTAAATCATTATTCGAAATATCTTTGTTAGAAGGTTTTAAATAATAAAGCTATTCTAAAAATAACTACCATCTTGTATAATATGCAACTTCGAGATTAAGATTTTACTTTTATTTTCAATATACTCAATATCCTAACTCATAAGTGACAATTCGAAATTTTCTCAGTACATGACCGGAAAAATGTATTTTCCAACAGACTTGTTTTGTAATTTTGTTGTGTTTAATGAGGCCCAAAAAAGAAATACAAAACCTAAGATTGTCCTTGGCCAATCTTTGACTCTACCAGAGCTGTTATTAGGTGAACTGGTAGTAGTAAGTCAGAGTCAACACTACCTGCCCGGTCATCAGATGAACAATATACAGGTAGAAATATGTGAGGGTCAACACTATCTGCCTGGTCATCAGATGACCAATATACAGGTAGAAACATGTGAGGGTCAACACTATCTGCCCGGTCATCAGATGACAAATATAAAGGTAGAAATATGTCTGGGTCAACACTGCCTGCCCGGTCATCAGATGAACAATATATAGGTAGAAATATGTCTGGGCCAACACTATCTGTCCGGTCATCAGATTAACAATACACCGGTAGAAACATGTGAGGGTCAACGCTTGCCCGGTCATCAGATGAACACTATCCGGGTGGAAATATGTCTGGGTCAACACTACATGCCCGGTCATCAGATAAACAATATACAGGTAGAAACATGTCAAGGTCAACACTATCTTTCCGGTCATCAGATGAACAATATACAGGTAGAAACATGTGAGGGTCAACATTTGCCAGGTCATCAGATGAACACTATCCAGGTATAAATATGTCTGGGTCAACACTACACTCCCGGTAATCAGATGAACAATATACAGGTAGAAATATGTGAGGGTCAACACTACATGCCCGGTCATCAGATGGACACGCACTACATGCAGTACACAGGTATCTAAGCGTCACATGAAAGTAGAAAGCTCTTTACTCATGAACCAGCCCATTGTGTCACAGAGTTGATACCAGATACAAATACAATTATTGGAGATGAAAAGAAGATTTAGCTGTCGGTGTGCTTGCAATACGCAGGCGTTATAACAACATGATTGTTTCACTTGTTTTGAAGAACATTTTATTCTATAAATATAAAAATAAGCACAATGCAGGGTTAAAAGCGAAAACAATAATTGCGTATTATTCTTTGAATTTACAATCCATGAAATAATTATTGATTACCTAGAAAGAGACGGGTGTACTGTCTGTAGCTGTAGATGATGATGGTATGATTGCTGAATGTGGGAAACAGGAAAAGGTAATGCTGGTAAAAATCGATCTATTTATCTCTCTTATTGGTTATTTTACAGTTTTGTTCGAAAACTTGATTTTACAGTTTTTAAGGGATCTGGTGGTTGAAATAAATATGTAATATTGTGGAAAATATTTCAGGATTAATTTGAGACATATAAAACTATTCTGCGACGTATATTTACTGAGTTTGATCGCAAAGTCGACTTTAAAAATCATCTTATTGTGTGGATACGTTTTGAGAATCGTTTTTTAATTTTTACATAACGACGACAAAAATAACAAAAAATTCTACAGTAAAATATATTTAGTTGTTTAGGAACAGGTTTAGAAAATACAAATTAACTCTTAGCATCAAAATAAATATAATATATTTATTTTAAATTTATTTTGGTGATTAAAAGCTTTTATAATATATTCATTTTAAATTTATTTTGGTCATAAAAAGTTTAACAATTATTTAGAACCGTATATTTTTGGCGGGTTTTTGAAAAAGTTGAATGTTGTACGGCATTATTTTCAAGTACGCGCAAGTCACAACAGAAACTAATTTGGATTGAGCGGAGAAAATTGTCGTCTTCATACATGTAGATTTTCAATTGAGGATTCACATAAAACAAACTTTTAAGAAATGAGGTTTAATCGAAAAGTGTTGTTCCTATTTTTTCCAACCTGTTCATAGACCACTAATTAGTTTATTGTTTTAATGGTTTATAAAACTTAAATAGTTGATACCATGTTCTAAAAATAATATTTTTTTCTAATTTTAGTATTTTCTTTATTCAGGTTCTAGCAGCATATCCTGAAACCTGTTTTACCAGTGTTATAGATGCTCAAGGTGGGGAAACAATATTTTTTTTTGATTTTGTGATTTTCTGCATTTTCTGCATTTATGAGTTTATAGAGTTCATTGAACAGAAAGTTTGTAAAAGTACAACCTTATTCTGCATTTAAAGAATCTTTTGTAAAAACAGATTGTTCTTACTGACTGATGTCCTTTTTCACCTTTTCTTTATGTACTCTGAATAAATGTTAAAGGTGGATCTGTCCTGCCTGGGTTGGTAGATGGACACACCCACCCAGTGTGGGCGGGAGATAGAGTTCATGAGTTTGCACTTAAACTTTCCGGGGCCTCATATATGGAGGTATAAATTTTATACATTCATTTACTTTCCCTTTTCAATTAAATCCGACCTCTGAAAATTAGATAAGTTGTATGTTAATGTAAAATGTATTACACTGCAAAAATATAGGAATTAAAACATTTTATTTTTTTTTGGCAAAGACTCAAGTACTTTGCAAAAAGAAAATTTTGAAGAATTTATGGAAAGATAAAAGGTTTTGAATCGATTTAAAAGATCTCATTAAACTTGTTTTTATCCAGGTGCATCAGGCAGGCGGAGGAATAAACTTTACTGTAGAGAAAACAAGGTAATCTTGATAAATAAAGCGTCCCAAAAAACATGTGAATTAAACCAATACTTTGATTTCCGATGAGCTTGACGTCTTTGAACTGATTTAATATGATATTCAAAATTGACCGAGATACGAGATATTTAGTCATTTTCATTTTGTTTGAAAAACTTGGAATCTGGATAAATCTTATTTTACATCTCGTCATTGTATTTCCGGTTAATATCTCGGAAAACTGCTTAATATCTCTAAACTGCTCTAAATATATGATTTTAGAATATCTCTAAACTGCTTACTATCTACTATTTTAGAATATCTCTAAACTGCTCTAAATAAATGATTTTAGAATATCTCTAAACTGTTCTAAATATATGATTTTAGAATATCTCTAAACTGCTCTCAATATATGATTTTAGAATATCTCTAAACTGCTCTAAATATACGATTTTAGAATATCTCTAAACTGCTCTCAATATATGATTTTAGAATATCTCTAAACTGCTCTAAATATATGATTTTAGAATATCTCTAAACTGCTCTAAATATATGATTTTAGAATATCTCTAAACTGCTCTCAATATATGATTTTAGAATATCTCTAAACTGCTCTAAATATATGATTTTTAAATATCTCTAAACTGCTCTAAATAAATGATTTTAGAATATCTCTAAACTGCTCTAAATATATGATTTTAGGATATCTCTCAGCTGCTCTCAATATATGATTTTAGGATATCTCTAAACTGCTCTAAATAAATGATTTTAGAATATTTCTAAACTGCTCTGAATATATGATTTTAGGGTATCTCTAAACTGCTCTCAATATATGATTGTAGAATATCTCTAAACTGCTCTAAATATATGATTGTAGAATATCTCTAAACTGCTCTAAATATATGATTTTAGGATATCTCTAAACTGCTCTCAATATATGATTATAGAATATCTCTAAACTGCTCTAAATATATGATTGTAGAATATCTCTAAACTGCTCTAAATATATGATTTTAGAAGATCTCTAAACTGCTCTAAATATATGATTTTAGAATATCTCTAAACTGCTCTAAATAAATGATTTTAGAATATCTATACACTGCTCTAAATAAATGATTTTAGAATATCTATAAACTGCTCTAAATATATGATTTTAGAATATCTCGAAACTGTTTACTATCTAGGATTTCAGGAAATCTCTAATCTATTCTATATGCTCTGAATATAGGATTTCAGGAAATCTCTAATCTATTCTATATGCTCTGAATATAGGATTTCAGGAAATCTCTAATATATTCTAAATGCTCTGAATATATGATTTCAGGATATCTCTAAACTACTCTAATTATAGGATTTCAAGATATCTTTAAATTGCTTACTATCTAGGATTTCAGGATATCTAAACAGCTTAGTTTATAGGATTTTAGGATATATTTAAACTGCTCTAAATGTTGGATTTGAGGATATCTCTAAACTGCTTACTATCTAGGATTTCAGGATATCTCTAAACTGCTCACTATCTAGGATTTCAGGATATCTATAAGCAGCTCTAAATATAGAATTTTAGGTTAGCACTAAAAACTGCTTACTGCAGTAGTATTTAGGATGTTACTAATCTAATCATTAAGAGCATCAAGCGAGCAAGAGCTGTTAAAGCTGTTGATACCAAGATTAGAAAGAATGCTAAAATCAGGGACAACTACTGTAGAATGCAAGGTATAATGATAATAAAGTACAATTGACAACTACTGTAGAATGCAAGGTATAATGATAATAAAGTACAATTGACAACTACTGTAGAATGCAAGGTATAATGATAATAAA
>NW_019397460.1:201865-208594 GCF_000591075.1 Eurytemora carolleeae | reverse complement strand
GAGAAATAAAAGTTATGTAATACAAGGTTACCCACAAAGGATGAGAGTGTAAAGACGACCTGAAGCTCTCCAAATATGACAATTTCTTAATAAATAAAAATGATAAATAAAATCTTCCGCCTTGAATATATATTTTATATGGTTTATTTAATGATTTGGCAAAGAGCAAAACATGTTTACAATGGCAGGGGGATATAAATATAAGGAAACAGAGAGTATAGATTTCGTAGAGTCATCCTTTGTGGATCCCCCTGTATATATATATGGATTGTGAACTGTTTAGAGTGGATACGGACTGGAAGTAGATACAGAAATCAAGATGCTCAAGGTTCTAGAATTGGCAAGGTAGAAATATGAAGCAAATAATAATCATTTGTTATTCCCTATATCTTTACAACCTGATGGTGCAACCTTTGAAATGTCAAACTTTGATATAACGGGTATTTCAAACTTTAATACAACGGAATTCATAATCTGAAATAGCTAAAGACCACGACAATGGGTTGCAAAGATGTAGGAATTTAAAAATCAGAGCTTGTGACAAATACTCAATTTTTTATAGTTTATATAATTTTTGTAAAATATGCAGGCGTGAGGTTCCTATTGAGATCTCCAGTACGTTTTGTGGGGCGCACTCTGTACCTAAAGGAAAATCAGCGGCAGAGGTTTGGAAATTTACACCGTCACAAATTCTAACTTTTCAAACCTCAAATCTTTGAAACCAATAATATTTAACACTTAGAATGAAATATCAAAGATTTACAATGTTAGGTTGCACAGGTTGAACAAATATAGGGATAAGAAAATTAGAAGTTTGTTGCGAATAGTCAGTTTCTTTAAGTAAGTCACATTCAGATTAAAGAAGCCATAAAAATAATCAAAGTTAAGAAAAAAAATGTCATGAAAAATTTAAATATTTCTTTCCTTCCCGTTCAGAAGTTCCGAAAACTTTACATCCTTGCAAATTACTCAGGAAGAATTTTATTATTTTTATAGATTTTTTAAACATCTGGTTTCACAAATTATGAAAGCATTTTTCAAAAACTGTTGAGACTCGGCCGCCATGGATTTGTCTCAGGTTTGACCTTCCCAGCCGAAAATATTTTTCTGTAGCCTTGTATAGGAAGATTCTAAAAATTTCTATATATTTCCAGCTGTAGTTTGGATAAATACATGTAAATAGTTGTACACATAAAACGGATAAAACTATTCATAAAACCCATATTTTCAGAAAAACATTTCTAAATGCATCAATTCATCATTATTTGTATAATTTTAATTTTAGGCAACTGCTGATGTAGTGGAGAATCAACTAAAAGCAGTTCTATCAGCCAACAAGAGGAATTCAAATTTAGAATTTAAAAGAGTTGAATTCAGTCTACAGTGTATACAGTGTATACACAGCAAGATTAAAAGGTTTCTATTTAGATTGCAAAAGCTCTGAAGGGTTGGACAACTTAAAAAGAATTTTAAAAATTTAATTATTACTTTTAGGATTATTTTAATCATTAGGTTAAATGTTCAAGTTTAAGTCTGAGTAAATTTTTTTATTTTTTTATTTAATAAATATTTGTCCAAGAGACGTTATTTACAATAAAACGTTGAAAAAGAGTAAAATTGACTTTTCCTAATGGAAAGCCTTATTCTAAAAATTTTTTCCTATTTTCTGGAAAACTTATTTAAATTCAACCATTTATAAATATTTTTTAATTAAATTACCTTTTCTTATGTTTTATAACGTGATGATACCAATTATATTTATAAGATTCTAGTGGAATATTAATTGTATTATATTTTTAGTTTTTAACAAATATGCATAGTACATATGATTACCCACAAAGGATGAGACTTCAGAGATTACTGTCCGGAATTTATAATGCCTGTTTCATTTATTTATGATTCCCACAACGTAAACGTGTTTCTTTCTTCGACAAATCATTGATTAAACCATTAAACATTAAATTTAACAAGCCGTCAAAATTTGAATTCTGGTGAATAAAGTGGTGAACTAAATGTTGAGAATATTGACGTGTTCTGTGAGAAAGGGGTTTTTGAAATAGAAGATTCCAGAACTATTATGATGGCTGGCCAAAGAGAGGGGCTCAGGTATTATAATTGAAGGAAGTTTAGATTTTGGGACGAACTGAAACTTTCTAATATTTGCAACCTGATGGCGTAAATCTTTGATATATCATACTAAAATTATTTGACTTAAAGAATTTATAGTTTTAAATGTCTAAGGTCTACGACATTGGTTTGCACAGATATATGAATTGACCAGTCAGAGTTTGTGGATAATGTTTACCAATATCCACACTGAACGTAGACATTAAGGGGATTTCTCGTGAAAAATGAAAGAGTAAAGAATTAATTTGAAATAAATGCGGCAGCAATTCAGTGTCCAAGGAAGACTTGTCGAAGGGGAAGGAACTGTTGAAACACGGAATATATATAAGATACAAAAGTTGTCTCTCTCTGTACAGAAAGAATTGTCTTAAAGAGACATCGGAAAAATTCTTTAGTAAATTTTGAACAAATTATTTAGTAAAATTGTAAATCAAAAATTGACATCATTAAAACATATATTTTTCAGGTTAAACTTTCATGGTGATGAGTTGTATCCCCTGGGTGGAGCCGAACTTGGAGCTAAACTTGGAGCTCAAGCCATCTCCCATCTAGAGGAGGTTGAGTTTAAAGGGACTGAACGCGTAAATTGACCCTCCATACTAAGATGGAATCCAGATTCACAACGGTACCATTAAGGGCCTTAAAAGCGATGTCTGAATAATTATAAATAAGATATCAATGTTTATGATTTTGTGAACTGACTGTGTTCAATTGTGGTTTCTCTACAAAAGTTACTTGCGCATTTCTACTGCAGGAAAATATAAAGGAATTGTATAAAAAAAATTTAAAACTTTAGAAAAGCGACAAATTCTTTAACATTATTGATCAGATAAAGGTTTCAAGGGTACTGTTGTCAATCTTTGTGATATAAATTTTTTTTTAATACTTAAATTTAAAACATGGATATAATTTTTAAAGTATTAAGTTGATTTAACTTTTTTAATTCTGTTCTGTTTTGATGTCGTAATTTTAAAAAAATAGTTTCTTAAAAAATCTTTATTTTTTCCGCTGAAAACTGAAATACTTTTATTATTGGGCTCAATTTCACATTTGAAATTGTAACGCAGATTGAGGCGGATTTCTATATTTTAGTTTATTTGATAGATTTCATCTTCTTTTCAACAGTATTAACAGTATTTTCTGGGATAAAATCTCTTTCAGATTTTTCAATTCAATCTGATGATTACATGGCTCCCCAATATCAAGATAAATATGTGAAGAAATTTGAACATAAACATATTCTACGTTTTTGGTTTAACTTAGATGTAACCCCGTTTTCAAACCATTGCATTTTTTACAGTAATTAAGATTTTAATTTTATTAATATTGAAAATAATATTTTTCTTACAGTCGTTGTCATATATATCAATACAATAAAGACGACTTTTGATTTCAATTTTGAGTTCTACCTGCTTTATAACAACATGGATAAACATAAATATAGAAACAAATAGAAGCTGTCGATTATCAGCTTCTCTTTTTTTTGTAAACTTATTATTTTGCAAAAAGCTTGTAAATTATAAAAGTCGCCTGTCTTGTATTTATATAAACGCCGACCAATATAGTTAATCTTATATCCAGCGCCAGATTAGGGGCAGATCAAATGTGGAACTCAAATTTGTCTACTGCAGGAATTATCATGATTAAAAACTTCTGAACCTAGAATAACGACAATATATTCAATATTATTGATCAGAATATCAGATACAGGTTTCAAGGGTACCGTTGTGAATCGGGCATTGTCATCACAATTACAGCCCCTTTAATACTTTCTGTTCCTAATCACTAATTATTTTAAAAAGATAATCAAAATAAATTTTGGAAAATTTCATCGAAAAAGAAAATAATTTTTGAGTTAAAGATGGATATTTTTTTAGATTAGCGATGAAGGTATCAAAGCCATGGCAGAATCAGGCAGTGTAGCCGTAATACTGCCTTCAACTGCATACATTCTTAGGTATTTTGTCAAAAACAAAAATTAATGATATTATGAAAAGACTTACAATAAATATGCTTAAGAAGATAATTTTTCGATAAATATAATATTATGATGAAAATTAAAGCAGTTAAGGAGAACAAGTAAAATAATTTTGAAAATATTAATGAAAGAAATTTCTAATTCTTTTTGATAATTCTTAGGCTGAAACCACCTCCAGTTAGAAAAATGATAGAGGTAAACATAATATTTTAGAGATAGTATCGTATAATAATATATAGAACATATTTTATATTTGTAAAAAGATTAAAAACACATTTACTGAATTGTATATATCTTCTATAAACCATTTTAATATATTTAATGGTTGAGTACTTTAAAATAAGGGAAATTATAGAACCTTATCTTCAATAATGCTAAAATGAACTACATATTATATAAAGGACATGAGTTTTTGCCACAAACTCTGCCTTTCCAACCCGTATATCTTTGGATTCCAATGTCGTAGACCTTAGATTTGTCAAACTATGAATTCTGTTAGATCAAACGATATAAGTTTGAAATATCAAAGATGTACGACCTTGGGTTGCAAAGGTATCGGGATTATAAATTCAGAGTTGGTGGCAAAGACTCAATTCCTTTGACATGGCTATTGATTAGATATATAGATATAATTTGTGCACAAATTATTCATCTCAACGATCTTTGCGCCCTACTCTATGTTTATTTTGTATAATTGTGTTAGACTTTACAATTTAAAAGTCTTTTCCCATTAAAAATTGTAAAGTAATTAGTGTATAATATTTCTACTATAGGACGGAGTTATTGTAGCTTTGGGAACAGATTTCAACCCTAATATATTTAAATAATAATATTTCTGTTATAGGACGTAGTTATTGTAGCTTATGGGAACAGATTTTAATCCTAATATATTTATATCATAATATTTCTGCTATAGGACGGAGTTATTGTAGCTTTGGGAACAGATTTCAACCCTAATGCTCATTGTCTCTCTATGCCGGTGATCATGCATCTAGGAAATTATTCTACATTTTTGCAGTGCCTTTCCCCTTTTTATATTTAAAGAGACAACCTTCCTTATAAATTTAAGTGACCTTTACTTTAAAAAAGTGGCATGTCTGATTCACAACTTTAATTTAATCAATTTTTAAAAAGAATTTGATGGAGATATTTTTTAATTTTTTATCAGACAAAGATTTTCAGGGTATTATTGAGAATTAGACCTGTCACTTGCAAGTTGTAATTACGTATAGAGCCCTTTTATACTTTTTATTAGGCTATAGTTTTTGAAACTAGTCCTTGTCTAAATTTCTCCTGGTTCACTGAACCTGGTCTGTGCAAAGAGAACGTGATAGCAATAAATAATTTTGCTTTTCCAGAATTTAAATTCTGCATTAGACCTTACACACTTTAAAAAAGAAGTTCCTTTGCCTTTCTCTCTAAAATGTAAAATGACGTGTTCCAGCCTGCGTTAATCTACGGTAATCTTTTTTATACTTTTATCAAGATTATATTGGTTTTCCTAGAATACGAGTTCCAGCGAACGAAAACTTTCGCGAACTTTTTGCGAAAATGAATTAAGCGAAAAAATACGAAAACTTGTGAAATTTTCTGCTCTGAGAGCTCTTCATGAACAATTTCATCATATCATAATGATTTCTCTTACGTGACCGTATTTTTTTCGCAAAATTTTCGCGTTTGTTTTTCCCTCATCTAAAATTTTAGGTAAATCGGTCAAGGAGCGTATGATTTATGATCTGACGTCCTAAGAGCCAAACAGAGATTATTACTATATATATATATATATAGTAGCTGAAGGGCCCGGCATTGTCCGTGGAAAAAAAATGTTGAAAAGAATCTAATTTTTTAGCCTATAACACCCCCCAGCCACCCATGAGTCTCCACAAAAAATGTCAGCCCAATCGGTCCAGTCGTTTTGCCGGCTATACGTTACATATATATATCCGAATTTCTTGTTTTCTATATAGATCTATAAATATATTGCAGTATGAGTATGAATGAGGCACTAGCTGCTGCTACCATCAATGCTGCTCATAGTATTGGTCGAGGAGCTACTCATGGATCTATTCAAGTTGGCAAGGTTAGAAAAACAAGCGAAAGTGCATTATGATATCGAAAAAAAAGACATTTCGTGAAGCCATATTTTAACTAAAATATTAGGCGCTTTGATCCTTTGTTTTTTACTGTTTACTGATTACACACTTGGCGTTTCTTGATAAACAAAAAACCAGCCTACAAACAAAACAAATAAAACAAATAATCTGAATTTTTAAAGGTTGGAGATTTATTGATTCTGAATGAGAAAAAATGGGAACATCTTGTTTATCAACTTGGAGACAATTCTGCAGTACAGTTTGTTGTTAAGAAGGGGAACATTGTGTACACTAAGATCTAAACAATATATTTGTTTATCTGTGTGAAGTTGATTTCCACAAAATAAAAATAAAAAATCAATTTTTTTTATTAGATCGCGACAAAAATGGAAAATTTGAAAAATAGGAGAAAAAGCATTATGTACGATGTACACGGTATCGATAGTTAGAACTTGATGTACATGGTATCGATAGTTAGAACTTGATGTACATGGTATCGATAGTTAGAACTTGATGTACATGGTATCGATA